>NC_135383.1:6626007-6851007 GCF_049243985.1 Paroedura picta | reverse complement strand
TGTAAGAAACCTCAGGGGGGGTGATGAAAACCCAAGATTAGGGGAAGCAGCCACTCCCCTTGCCTTGGAATGGTATTTACCAAGAATAGCACCTGTTATCTCCGTGGCCAATTCAGCCTGCGTATTCCCCCAGCTACTCCCGAAGATTCAGACAAGTCGACTTGTCGCTCCTTAGCTGCTTCAGGATACCTTACCCATCCTCTATGACAGACTTTCTCAACCAAGGTTTTGTGAAACCCTGGGGTTTCTTGATGGCTCTGGAAGGGGTTTCCTAAACGGGTGGCAGTTAGTACATTTTTTAAAATAGGTTTTAAAAACGTGTTAGACATTTATTGGGTGATTGGACCATATATGATCATGCTGGCCTGCCTTCCCCCTTCCCCCTTTCCCCCTTTCCCCCTTTCCCCCTTTCCCCCTTCCCCCTTCCCCCTTCCCCCTTCCCCCTTCCCCCTTCCCCCTTCCCCCTTCCCCCTTTTCCCCTTCCCCCTTCCCCCTTCCCCCTTCCCCCTTCCCCCTTCCCCCTTCCCCCTTCCCCCTTCCCCCAAATGGCTGCATTAACTGAACCCTGGCTCTTTTGAGATCTCTTCCCAAGCTCTTTTCCCCAAAGGATCAAAGCAAAACAAGGATTACAGGGAAGATGGAGGGAGAGGGGAAGCCCCAGAGTTGGATCCTATCAAGTTTCCCCGATGGTGTAAAGGGAGGAGTCGTCTCGTGGGACCACCTGAAAAGATGAAGCTGTGAATCATGGAATCATTACAGATGAAACCTGCGTGGGATAGGATCTACAGTAAGGAGGAGAACTGAGGGAGAAAGTTGGCTAGATCCTGCTCTCGAAGGTCTCCATAAACACCATACTGCCGTGACACCCAAGGTGGGGCAAACATCCTGTGCGTAAGTGACCTGGATATTTTGAAAACTTTATGATACAATGCCAAGGGAGGCATTTTACAAGCCACATGCTGATGAAATGACATGACCTTGAAGATGGGTCAGGATATGTCTGTGGAAATTACAAGCGATGCCATCTCAATGGTTGCCTAGTAGCTTTACGCATGAGGGTGCAATGGCTTGGGCCCACACACCCTGAGCTGGGCCCAGGTCCAATGATATCTCAGAAGCTGCAAGGTCAGTCCTTGGACGGGGGCCCCACCAGGAAGGCTCCGCAGGAGAAGGCCACAGCAAACCAGCTCTGCTTCCCAATGGCCTTGAAAGCCCCTCGATGGAGTTGCTGTAAGTCGGCTGAGTCTTGATGGGACTCCGCACACACAGCAGGCCGCTGTATTCGTAAGGGCTTTTTGACGGGGGTTTAAGATGCAGGCACATCCTTGGGAGTGGAGGGTTAAAGGAGATTTATTTAATGTCTTTGAAAGCCTGGAGCAGTAAACCCCTTTGAGCCACAAGGGAAAGGCGGATGTCAGGATGACAGACTCCAAGAAACAACAGCTTTGCTGAATAAGGAAAGCTGGTTTAATTAGAGCAGTTCTTCCAGGACTTGCAAAGCCAAGGCTGAATAGCTGTTTCAAGGCAGCAGATCTTATTCACCAGACTTTCCCGCCTAAGCAGGTTCATATCCCTAAGCGACACAATAAGCACCCCAGGTGTAGGTCCGGGAAGGCAGCCAGGAGCAATAAGAGACCCGGCACTGACCTTGGGGAGCACAGAACCTACTCTAGAAGCTACATTAGTAGTAGTAGTAGTAGTAGTAGTAGTAGTAGTAGTAGTAGTAGTAGTATTTAATTTATATCCCAAGGTGGGTCACATAAAAACCAATCCCCTAAAACAATAAAAGCACATTAAAACATAACACAATTAATGCAAAAGTTATGACAAGAATGGCGGCAAAATTCGATATAGCTAACCCAATTGTACACCCCCTAAGAAGGGAAAGGGAGGGGGCAGATGACAGACGCAACCGTCACATTTGTGAGGGGGGGCTAGATCTTCTTGCTGCCCGGCCTCAACCGAAAGCCTCTATGAGCAAAAGGATTCATGGCCAGGCAGAGATACATTTCAGGGTGAGACAGTAGGCGAAAGTAGACAAGATGGTTACGCACAGGTTTCTAAGACAAATGGTTACGCACAGGTTTCATGGCAGCAATCTTGGGATTCTGACAGCGGAGTACAAATTTTTGTAAGAAATTAATATTGAAGGCAATATTGATGATGATGATGATGATGATGATGTCATCCATTCAGTCGTGTTCGACCCTCGGCGATTCGATAGGAAAGTCTCCGTCGTGCGTCCCTGTCTCTGACTGCTTCTTTAATTGGTTCATGGTCATCCCTGTGTCGGCTTGGATCGTGTCGAGCCAGCGGATCCTTTGGCAACAACATTCCCTTTTGCTGCCAACCATGCCTGAGAGTTAGGAAGTGTACATCGCATTATCTCCATTATCTCTGATATTAGTATGGGGAGGGATGGGGTATTTTCTCTTTGCCGCCATGTTGGTATTAATGTTTTAATGGGGGTTTTAATGGGTTTTAATGGGGTTGAGATTACTGTCACCCGCCTTAAGCCTCCTGGGAGAGGCGGGAAATAAATCAAAATATAATTATTACTATTACTATTACTATTACTATTACTATTACTATTACTATTACTATTACTATTACTATTACTATTACTATTACTATTACTATTACTATTACTATTACTATTACTATTACTATTACTATTCTGGCAAGTTTGATCACATGATGTGTCCAAAGTAAGTGAGCTTTACCCATAATATCTTGCCTCCTAATGACATAGTTGTCTTGCTCCTCTCTAAAAGCCAGTTTGGTGTAGTGGTTAGGAGTGAGAGCCAGTTTGGTGTAGTGGTTAGGAGTGCGGACTTCTAATCTGGCATGCCAGGTTCGATTCTGCGCTCTCCCACATGCAACCAGCTGTGTGACCTTGGGCTCATCATGGAGCTGATAAAGCTGTTCTGACCGGGCAGTGATATCAGGGCTCTCTCAGCCTCACCCACCCCACAGGGTGTCTGTTATGGGGAGAGGAATGGGAAGGCGACTGTAAGCCACTTTGAGCCTCCTTCGGGTAGGGAAAAGTGGCATATAAGAGCCAACTCTTCTTCTTCTTCTTCTTCTTCTTCTTCTTCTTCTTCTTCTTCTTCTTCTTCTTCTTCTTCTTCTAAAACTATCTAACAGGGTACAAATGCTGAAGTCTTCCCCAAAAGTACACATTGGGAATAAAATGGGACGTCCCTCTGACTAGACCTACTTAGACTTCCTCCCTGAGATATTGAACTCATTCGATTGCAAGAAAATGGAATTCTTTTGAAACAATTTCTCCATTGATCTTGAAGCAAGACGTAGAGATCCTTTAGCAATAAAATTTAACCAATAAAATGGCGACCAGCGTGACTAAGAGTAAGCCTTTAGCAACTCCATGCATCTGTCATTGGATCTCGTGGCTGGTGCTCAATTTAACATGTCAATATTTCTCAACGTCCTCCATCATCCTATCAGTTACTCAAAGTTGATGATCACTTGAGAGGTTGAGATTTCCACCTTTGAGGTGTATGTATTGGGCAAGGGAATAGATAAAAAGGCCAGGGAAAACTCATGCCTCCTACATAATTACTGTGCTGTAACCCTGCAATAAGTACAACGTCAGCATAATCTCAATAGCACTTTCTAAGATGTAAGAAACTTGAGAAGAATGACCATTCGGCACATGTGGGATAATGCATTTCCAATGTGTTGTTGCAGCTGGATTTTCTTGTGCAAAATGGAAAATCGGCTTCTAATGTGCATTGAAAGCGCATTATTCGACATGTGTGGGATGGCATCATTGTTGCCCACCAGGGCTGGGTGAAGGCAGGAAGAACTCAGAGTTGATGGACAAAGGCAGGAAGGATTCAGGGCCGATGGACAAAGGCAGGAAGGATTCAGGGGCAATGGACAAAGGCAGGAAGGACTCAGGGCTGATGGACAAAGATAGGAAGGATTCAGGGGCAATGGACAAAGGCAGGAAGGACTCAGGGCTGATGGACAAAGGCAGGAAGGATTCAGGGGCAATGGACAAAGGCAGGAAGGATTCAGGGCCGATGGACAAAGGCAGGAAGGATTCAGGGCCAATGGACAAAGGCAAGAAAAGGCCATATCAATCATGGTGCCAAAACTTTGGAGCACCCTCCTCAGGGCAATTCTTCTAGGGATGGATGATTCAGTTTGGGTAAGTCGAAATGTACCAATATCAAAGCTGATTTGGGTACTTTTTGGACATATCTGAGCCAAATCTTCTATCCCTATATTTTAAACTGGTTGAATCAGTGATATCCTAATGGTGATTCGGTAACTGGAATGTGTTTCAGCAACTGGGATTCTCCATTATAGCCTATCAATGGGAAATTTTACCTTCCGTCTCAGGGGTGGAGGTTTGAGGTCAAGGCACCAAACTTGAAGTGTAGCTACTGGAGCCTCTCCTTAAAAGACCCCCCCCCCCCAATTTCAAAAACGTTGAACCAAGAGGTCCAATTATAGGGGTACCCAAAGAGGGTTCTCCATGCAATTTCCACTGTGATTCTCTGGTCGTGTCTCCCCCCCCCCCCACTATAGGAAACAATGGTGGCACAGCAAATTTGGCGCCTAGACCTTAAACCCCCACCTCGGCCCACAGAATAGCCAAAAAGGCAAAAAATTCCCATTGACTTTAATAGCGCCATAGGTTACAATGGCATTGAATCAATTCGGCCGAATACAAATCATCTGAATTCGGATCACTATACCGAACCATTGCTTCGAGTGATTCCGATTCGGCCAAATTGATTCGGGCCAAATTCAAAAAGTACAATTTTTCCCCCCCTGTGCGATTCTTCTTTCTCCTTCTATCATTGTCTTCCAACAGCAGGTAACTGTGCTGTTTGGCATACCCTCAAAACTGCCTTTGGCCCTCCTTCCTGTTCTTGCTGTAATGTGTGTTGCGTGTTCCTGTTTGCATCCAGTTATTTTATATATCGCTTATTTATAGCTTGTTTTAATGTTCTGATGCTGACCGCCTTGAGGGCTGTTGTTTGGGTTGAAAAGCAGAATCGAAAGGCCTGAAAGAAATGAATTATATATATATAACCACCAAAATGAGCCTCTTGTGGCGCAGAGTGGTAAGGCAGCCGTCTGAAAGCTTTGCCCATAAGGCTGGGAGTTCAATCCCAGCAGCCGGCTCAAGGTTGACTCAGCCTTCCATCCTTCCGAGGTCGGTAAAATGAGTACCCAGCTTGCTGGGGGGTAAACGGTGATGACTGGGGAAGGCACTGGCAAACCACCCCGTATTGAGTCTGCCATGAAAACGCTGGAGGGCGTCACCCCAAGGGTCAGACATGACTCGGTGCTTGCACAGGGGATACCTTTACCTTTACCTTTAACCACCAAATTAAAATAAGACATTGTTGGGTTGTTTTTTTTTTGAGGATTGTTTTTATTGCAACAGCGCCACAAAATAACATTTCTATATTACTGGAAAGGGGGAAAGAACCCAGCACAGGGAACCTCTGAACATTACACATTTATAAACGTTTGATGTACCCCACTATGTGGTCGACTGCTACAGCAGAGCATGGAAAAGCGAGAAACCAATGGTTAAAAAAGTACAGCACCCCATGAAATCCATCTTTGAGATGTCTCCAGGTCACCTGGACCCCATTGTCTTCTAGACGCTTCTTGTACAAGAGTCCGTCGTCTCTCAGAAGGTCAAACTCAGAGGTTAAAATGAAAGCATCAGGAAGGTGGGGAAAGATGTCCTTTTCATTCAGAAGGGGGGAAAATGTTGATTTGTATAAATTCTTTATTAAGAAATCTATGTTACAAGCAGGGGAAGGGAGGGCTGAGATTTCCTGACAGGGTTTTTTCATTTGAAATTCCTCAGGGATACGATCCAAATGTAGCCATTTCTGGCACTTCGTCATCGCGTCTTCGGGGGTGAACAGGTCCTTATAAAGGTATTCCAACACAGTAGTGCTATCGGCCAAGTACCAGGAAGCAAATAACAGAAAAACTCTGCAGGGGACAATAGGGACAAAATGGTTTTGCTGATAAGAGGGCAGATTGAAATCCAGGCTTTGGATGCAAGGGCCGATCAAGATCTGAGCACGGGGCCTGGGAACCTGTGGTCTCTTCACCAGCTTCTGGACCACGTAAGCAGCAAGCGTGCCTCCAAAGGAATCTCCGCTAATTATAACCTGAGTGGGATCGACTCCATATTTCTCTGCCGTCTTCATAAAGAATGTGGTAGCACTTAGACATTCCTTGAACTGTGTGGGATATTGATACTCGGGAGCCAGATGGTACCTAGAATGAAAAGACAAGGTTGCTACTTCATCCGTGTTCTAGAATCACAGAGTTGGTTGGAAGGGGCCGGATGGGCCATCTTGTCCAACCCCCTGCTCATTGCAGGAGCAGCTGAAACCTAAAGCATCCAGGATAAGTGATCTTTTACTTAATATCCCCCCTCCAGTGTGAAATTTAGTGCTGTTGGAAGCAGTGATCGCCGTGAGTTTACAAGGATTTAAGAGGAGATGAGGTCAGTTCATGGCGGACACATCCTTACATGGCTACTATCCATGACAGACCCGTGTTAGGGGGCTATGTCAGGGGAAGGCCTTGGCCTCTCTGCCCTGTTCATGGACCCCAGGTAAGCGGTCTGGCTGTCATGATAGATTCAAATGGGTCGCCGTGTGAAGCAGCACAATAGAATCAGAGTCCAGAAGCACCTTTAAGACCAACAAAGATTTATTCAGGTGTGAGCTTTCGAATCTAAGAGTGCTTTGTTGGTCTTAAAGGTGCTTCTGGACTCTGATTCTATTGGCTGTCATGAGAAAGAGGATGCTGAATTAGATGGACCACAGGTCTGATCCAGCTTTTCTTATGTTCATAGCAACCAGCATAAGCAACCCTTATCGTGTGGGTTACCATTTGGGTGTGATACCCCGTGACACAGTGTCACCCCATCTCAGGTGAACTTGGAAGCTTAGCAGAGTTGGGTTTGGATGGCAGACCACCAAGGAAGGCTCTGCAGAGGAAGGCAAGGGTCAACAACCTCTGCTGCTTATTGGCCTGGAGTAGGGATGGCAACCTCCGGATGGAGAAACCAACAAGAAGGCCAGACGGTTCAGGACGGTGTACAATAGATACACTGTGGAGGAGCATACACCAACCTGGCTAAGTGGAGAAGTGAGCAGGATCATAGAATTATCTGTTTTATCTGGCTGCAGTGCTGTATTAGATACATTTGAATTTGAACCATAGAACCAGAGAATCATAGAATCGTAGAGTTGGAAGGGACCCCCTGGGTCAGTAGGGCAATTCCAAACAAACATTATATTGTTGTTGTTGTTTTTAAATGTTTCCAATCAGGAGAAAGATAGGATATATGTGAAGTAACATTTAAGTAGTTATTGGTTCAGAGCTGTTAACATGATCTGCCACGGGTATTGAAAAACTGGGCCACTTACCCAACAGATACCACCACCGCATCAGTCTTCTTGGCTATGTAGCGACACACTCTTTCATACGCATCTAAAAGGGGATAAAAGTGTGGTGAGTTCAGTTCATGATTATGACGGCGGATGGGTGGATCACATTTGCAGTAAAACTCCCGGGGCTTGTTCTGCAATGGGCTTTCAATGTACATTAGAAGTAGATTTTCCTGTCTCTCACAGGAAAATCCAACAGAAGAAGAAGAAGAAGAAGAAGAGGAAGAGGAGGAGGAGGAGGAGGAGGAGGAAGAGGAAGAGGAACAAGAGGAAGAAGAAGAAGATGGAGGAGGAGGAGGAGGAGAAGGAGATGAAGGAGAAGAAGGAGAAGAATTGAAAAGTGGTCTTTACCTATGCTTCCAAAAATGCCACCTCCTCCATGGAAAAATACGATTCCTTTCCTCTTCTCAGGAGAGGGTCTTTTGGCTTTGTAGACCCTCACCCGGACATTATCAAAGTATTCATTCTTGATCAATAGACTGGGGTCTGCCATTGGTGGGATTCCATCTATCAGGATCCTCCAAATTGTGAACGCTTTGCAAAGACCCGCCATCCAGAAAATATAGTCCTGTTGACAATGATAGAGAACACAGAATTTACATATTGCGGACATGACAATACACGACTGAATTGTGAAGGGCTTTCAGTTGAGAAGATGCATTCCCGCCAACATTTCACAGGCTAAATCAGGAAATACGTGGTTGGGAAGTATAACTGTAGACACGCCCACCCGGGGCCCCTCCCCTTCCTACCCCCTCCAGGACCATCATTGGCCATGGGGGGGGGCAGGTCAACATGACCATCTATGATCATATCACCTGATACATGTTTAACAATTTTTTAAAAATTAATATAAAAAATCCCACCCATTCAGAAAACCCAAGGCGGTCAAGAAACCCTAGGGTTGAGAGTTCCTGTCCTAGACACTCTCCTTGTGATTGATAGATTTAAGTATGGTAGCATCTTGAAGACCCACAAGATTTTTGGAGTATGGACTTTTGAGAAAGCTCCCTCCGTCAGATCCTTTCGACTCTCAAAAGCTCATATCCTCAAAACCTGGTCGGTCTCCAAGGATGCTGGCAGACTCGTATCCAGCCATCCTACTGTAAACCCGCAGAGCTACCTCCGGAAATGGCCTCCTTGTGATGGGTTTGTAATTGTATTTTTTTTTCCAGTTCCAAATAACTTACCAGAGCAAAACCCATGGATGCTACCATATGCAGCACCCTGATCTTCAGAGGTTGACATATTCCGGGGGGAACTTCCGTCGTCAAGAACTGGTAACAAATAGCCCAGGCTAGCAGCAAGCAAATGCCAACGGCCAGAACGGCTGATGCCAGCCATAGGAGGTCCCATAGCAACGACATCAAGTCTTCAAAGGCGGACTAACAAATTGTACCTTTGCGATCCCAGGGCAAAGTGAATGCACGACTAGTCCATGACATCTCCCATTATATAGGCAGAGAGGAGCAGGTTGGACTATTTGTAACAAGAATGATTTTCATCAGTGCCACGTTCTTGGGAGGCATTTCAAAAGAGCACTGTTATCAGAGCACTTTTTTCAAAGGTGCATGAGGGCACGGTTGCTTCTTCATAATCACGAGAGATAATGCTGGAGAAAACTCAAATATATTTCTAGGCCGCCACCTGAACTCTGCATGGAATTGCCAGCTGAGAGTGACGACTCCCAGCTTTCCTTCCAAGTTCTGCTGCCTTTCCTCTGTGTCTTCCGCTGCCTGCTGCCTGGTCACCATCGGTACGCTTTATTGCCTTGTTTGGCCCTGGAAGAATAGCCACTTGCCAGCTGCCAGCCTTCCCCCTGCGCTCCTTTTACAATAGTGTGTTTGAGATGGTGGAGGCTTGTGTGATACAAGGAACCACTACCAGCATCAAATGTTATAAAGTATTTATTTTTAAAATGTTCACAAGCGTACTTTTAGCACGGTGCCAGATTGAGCAAGGGATGCAAAGGAAATGGGTAACACACAGCCCCACTGTCTACAAATGCTCTCTCAGATATATGAACCGGTCCATCTGGAGAGCCACAGTTTGGCCACTCCTGGTCTAGATAGTTACCTCGTCACTCCAGTTCTCTCCCTCCCATCTTGTGGATCCCAAGTTCTCACCTAGAGCTGATTATTTTGGCCTTGAAGGTGATAAAGAGGCTCATGGGCTGGCAGGGGCTCATGGGAATTGTTGTCTCCCATCCCCCCCCCCCCATTCAGCCTAGGCCATCAGAAACCGACTTGTAAATTATTGTACCAGAGAGAGTGTTCTATGATGCTGTAGAGCAGGGGTAGTCAACCTGTGGTCCTCCAGATGTTCGTGGACTACAATTCCCATGAGCCCCTGCCAGCAAACATTGGCAGGGGCTCATGGGGATTGTAGTCCACGGACATCTGGAGGACCACAGGTTGACTACCCCTGCTGTAGAGGGACTGAAGGCAGAACAGAGTATTAACATTACAAATCAGATGTTGAAAGGTGAGGAAGAAGAGGGTTTTTTATACCCTGCTTTTCGCTGCCAGAAGGAGTCTTAAAACTGCTTACCATTGCCTACCGTTCCTCTCCCCACAACAGACACCCTGTGAGGGAGGTGGGGCTGAGAGAGCCCTGAGATTACTGAGGAAGGAGAAGAGCTGGCTCTTATATGCCGCTTTTCTCTACTCGAAGCAGTCTCAAAGCGTCTTACAATCACATTCCCTTCCTCTCCCCACAACAGACACCCTGTGAGGTGGGTGGGACCGAGAGAGCTCTGACGGGACTGCTCTGGGAGAACAGCACTGTCAGTGACAAGCCCAAGGTCACCCAGCTGGCTGCCTGCAGAGGAGCAGGGAATCAAACCCAGCTCCCAAATTAGAAGCCACCTCACCCAGAGAAGGTGAGTGAGGGACAGACCTGGACAACCTATCAGGTATAAACACAACATTCTATAATTTGTTCTGCTTTATTGAAACACATAGAACAGCTATTGGAACACGTATTATGTGGCAATGAAGGAATGTTTCACAGTTGTATGGAGACAGATGGGGCAAGCAGCATATGGTGAGGTGAGGCGCTTTGATCACTAATAAAAGGCAGTTTGGTTCCTCCTTGTGTTTTTTGTAAACTACACTGAATTCCAGGGGATTGGTTGGCTGTTTTGACAAAGGATTATCACTGGCTGCATTTGGTTGCGTGACACAGTCTACTGATGTAACAGAATTGATCTTTGCTATATATTCCCTGTCATATAAGGAGTTCATAGTCTGACAAAGAGTGCTTGCCCTCGAAAGCTCACGCCCTGAATAAATCTTTGCTGGTCTCAAACGTGCCACTGGGCTCTGATTTTATTGTGCTACTTCTGACCAACACGGCGACCCATTTGAAAAACAGTGCAAGGAGAAGTTAAAGGCAGAAGGAACCAATATGAGATAGGTTGGCTCACGTAAAGGAAGCCATGGTCTTCACCTTGCAAAAAAAAAAAACCCAAAAAAACTACAGGACCTGTTGGAAATCATTGATCCATAAGATGAAAGCAACTTGAGAGCAAATAAGATGAAAGCAACTTGACAGCAAATAAGATGAAAGCAACTTGACAGCAAATAAGACGAAAGCCACTTGAGAGCACATGATTACGATGGTTTGTAGCAGAGGCGATAAAAACAGAGCTCGTTTCTGAACAGTCGGACATCCTGTTTGAGAAGCCCTGAGACCATGTTAGAATTTACAGGCATTTTACGTAATTCACTATAGAATCGGCTCCTTTTTTGCCAGTGGAGAAAGGGAGTAGCCAGTGGTGCAGCAGGCACAGACAGGCATGAAACCCCCCCTCAAAGTGGTACCACGATACCAGGACCCCATTGTCTTCCAGTCGTTTCTTATACAACAGGCCATCGTCCCTTAGAACGTCGTATTCGCAGGTTAGGATGAAAGCCTCCGGAAGCCCTTTGAAAAAGGAATCATCAGCCAAGAGCGGGGAAAGTCTTTGGGTGAGCACCTTGCTCAGCACGTCGATTATGTTAATCTTGCGGGAAGCTGGCAGGGCTGGAGGGTGGTTTCTGGTTTGAAACTCCGGAGGGATGAGATCTGCACGTACCCATTCCCTGTACTTCATTATTGTCCTATCAGGGAACAGTTGTCCTGAAACTATCATGTCAATAATTGATGAGGGTGCATCGAAATAGAATGTGGATAAATAGGCTACATGTTTTTGGCTTAGGATAGGAACGTGGCTGTACTGCTGATAGGAAGGTAAATTGAAGTCTAGCCCTTGCAGAAAAGGATAGATCAGCACCTGAGCACGGACGCTGGGGAGATCGCTTCTGCCTTTCAGCTCCTGGCAGAGGTAAGCAGTCAGGGTGCCTCCAAAGCTGTCCCCACTGAGTATTATACGGGCAGGGTCAACCCCGTAGTTTTCTGAATTCTGCATGAAGTGAATGGTGACCTCCAGGCATTCCTTGAACTGTGATGGATAAGAGCTCTCCGGAGCGAGATGGTAGCTGTTGGAAGCAAGATAAGAAATACACATGGCACATGTTGCACAGACTGGCCTTCTCAAATTCCCCCAAGGTACCCCCATTTCAAAATGACAGACACAAACACCCAGCAGGGCTCGCTATGGCCCCTTTAAAATGTGTGTGTGTGTGTGTGTGTGTGTAATTACTAAGTAAGTAAGCGTAAAGAGCCTCTTGTGGCGCAGAGTGGTAAGGCAGCAGAAATGCTTTCTGAAGCTGTCTGTCTATGAGGTTGGGAGTTCAATCCCAGCAGCCGGCTCAAGGTCGACTCAGCCTTCCATCCTTCCGAGGTCGGTAAAATGAGTACCCAGCTTGCTGGGGGGTAAACGGTCATGACTGGGGAAGGCACTGGCAAACCACCCCGTATTGAGTCTGCCATGAAAACGCTAGAGGGCACCACCCCAAGGGTCAGGAGCTTGCACAGGGGATACCTTTACCTTTACCTTTTAAGCATAAATAAGCAAAGGAGGAAGACCTCACACCTCAAATCTGGTGGGTTCTAATGTCCTTGCTGACCTTGATCTGGTTCACTCTCTGAGCCCACTCTTGTCAGGTTCTGGAAGCTAGAAAATGAAATGATTTTCAAGCTGCTGATGACAAATGAACAGTCCATTCCCCTATAAATAATTCCTCAAAACAAAAAAATGCCTAGGAGTTCGTTTTGGTGTTTTGGAAGTTTGAGGAACTGTTTATAGGGGAATACACTGTTCATTTGCCATCGCCAGCCTGAAAATTATTTCATTTGCTTGCATTACGGCTGACGGGTCTTCGCCTGTTGAGGTTCTGGAAGCTAAGCAGGGTTGGCCCTGGTCCGTATTTGGGTGGGAGACGACTCAGGAGCTCTGTGGTAGAGGTCACAGGTCTAAATCTCCAATTTCTCCAGTTGTGGATCAGGTGGTAGGTGATGTGAAAGACCTCTACCTCACACCCTGATTTCAACAGACCAAGGCTCCAATTCAGTATAAGGTACTTTCACGTGTAGCAAGGAATTTCAGGGCTGCTACGCAGGGTCAGGTGGGGCTTTTGCCCAGGAAGATTTCTGATTGGCCATTGGATATTTGATTGGCTGTCAACACAAGAACTATCACTGAAGATAAGCCGCAGCAGCTGGACTCGACAGTGGTGGCATTTCGTGGCTGTGACTATGACACTGTTGTGACTATGACATTGTGTTCGAGTACCTCTGAATGCCAGAAAGAAAGAGGAAAGACTGACCATGCAACAACATTCACAATTCCATAAAAGAAAGGGTTCACCCACCCAACAGACAGAAGCACTGAGTCGCTTTCCTTGGCGATGTAGCGGCACAATCTCTCGTACAAATCTGGAAAAGAATGGGTAGGGCAAGAGTGTTTAAAGTGGAAATCCTTGCTCATGTTCAGGCATCTTCGGAGCTGGTTCTCAGTACAGGGCCAGAAAGTGCAGTTGGGTTTTCAAGCCAAGAGACATTCGGAGGTGGTTGGCCATTGCCCGCCTCCATGCCACAACCCTGGTCTTTCTTGGAGGTCTCCCATCTGAATACAAACCAGGGCCTATTCTGCACACAATAGATAATGTACTTTCAATGCACTTTAGAAGTAGATTTTCCTGTTCCGCACAGGAAAATGCAGCTTTCACTTTGAAAGTGCATTGTCCAATGTGTGCGGAATGAGCCCTGGGCTGACCCTGCTTAGTTTCTGAGTTCTGATTCCACACACGTTGGATAATGTACTTTCAGAGCACTTTTGCAGCTGGATTTTCCCATGTGAAACAGGGAAATGGTCTTCTAAAGTGCAATTAAAGTGCATTAGAAGAAGGTTGGTTCTTATATGCCGCTTTTCTCTACCCAAAGGGGTCCCAAAGCGGTTTACAATCACCTTCCCTTTCCTCTCCTCACAACACACAAGCTGTGGGGTAGGTGAGGCTGAGAGAGCTCAGTCATAACAGCTTTATCAGTGCTGTGGCGAGCCCAAGGTCACCCAGCTGGTTGCATGTGGGGAAGCGCAGAATCAAGCCAGATTAGAAGTCCTCACTCCTCACTACACCAAGCTGGCTCTCACACATTACCCAAGGTGTGCAGAATGGACCTGGCTCAAGGGAGGGGTGGAATCAATGGAGGCCCTGAAATAGCTTTCTTGAAATCCCTCCATGTTGAAAGGACCAAGTCTAGAATCAGTGTAGAGAAAGAATTTTCCAACGGCATTAAGACTCTTCATTGGTCCCTAGCCTTCATGTAATCTTGAGATAAAATTGGTCTGAAAAGCAGAATATAAATAGAATGAATCGTTTGCAATTGGATCAGCCTGTTCACACAAGACTACCCGTTTGCTAAGGATCATTGATAATTATTGCCCAATCATAGCACGATATCTGAGGAAGTGTAGATGCAGCGTACATCTTAAAAAGAAGAAGAAGAAGAGTTGGTTCTTATATGCCGCTTTTCCCTACCCAAAGGAGGCTCAAAGCGGCTTACAGTCGCCTTCCCATTCCTCTCCCCACAACAGACACCCTGTGGGGTAGGTGAGGCTGAGAGAGCCCTAATATCACTGCCCGGTCAGAACAGCTTTATCAGTGCTGTGGCGAGCCCAAGGTCACCCAGCTGGCTGCATGTGGGGGAGTGCAGAATCGAACCCAGTATGCCAGATTAGAAGTCCGCACTCCTAACCACTACACCAAACTGGTTGATTACAAACACTTTTATTACCGATGCTCCCAAGCACTCCTCCTCCTCCGTGGAAGAACAGAATTCCTCTCCGCAATCCAGTTGATGGCCTTTTCGGTTGATAACTCCTTACAGGCACCCCCTTAATAAAGTCATCCTTGATGGACAGCTTTGGGTCACGTAAAGGAGGAATTCCATCCACAATAAACCTCAGTATCGTAAGCCTGTTGCAAAGGCCCATTTTCCAGCAAATGTAGTCCTGTTTACAGTGAAATATAAAGGGAGAGAAAAATATCGAGAATTAAAGGTGCATGCCTTCCATATTCTTCAGAGCCATGCCTAGAGAACATGTGTATCCGCTCTGCCTTTAAGGAAACAAATGCTTTTTAACATGACCCTTAATAAGGAGGAGATAGCCGAAAAGGATTTGCCTGCCATAGTATATAAACTTTTCTTTTTTTCGTAACCCATGTCATCTGGAGACAAATGCTGGCAGGGACTCTTGGGGATTGTAGTCCATGGACATCTGGAGGACCACAGGTTGACTACCCCTGGCATAATCTGTTCCATAAACGCATTCACAGGGCCCCCCCCCAAGACCAGACCTGTCGCCATTAAGCAATCACTGCCCAGATCAACTATTGTTGACGAAAGGCTAGAAACTTGAATGGGAAAAAGGTTCGCCCACAAGGAGAGAAGAATTCCACTACCTCATTGGGCAACCATAGGTGGAGTTCCTCAGGTCAATGAGGCTCAGGGAGAGAGACAACTACCCAGAACAGGCAGTTCGAATAGAACAGGACCGGCTTTATGTTGCCCGCTGAAATAGAATTCATCCTGGCCTCCAGATGACATGGGTGGGGTCAACCAACGCATTAGCCCAAGGCTCTCGCCTTTGCTGGCTGTTAGACAGAGGACACAAAAGCTTCCTCCCAGACCCCTCTGAAGCCCATGCTCCAATCTGGCCATTTTAAGGGCGGTCTCGGTCGTACGTTTCTCCCCTCCCAAACGCGAGATCGCCTCAAGTCTACTTACCAACCCAAACGAAATGGCAATTAGAAGGTGTAGCAATCGCAGCTTTAGACCTTCGTCGATTCCGGCGGGAATGCTCACTGTGGACAATTGGTAATACACAGCCCATCCCAGCAGGAAAGGGAAAAGCAGAGGAACGGCCAGCAGCGCAAGAACAGTCCTGATCGGGCCCATTGGTTGTTCACGCAGATGCTTCCGGTTGGAGAATCGCTTGTAGATGGGCTCCCCAGGACTGTAAGAATTCCAGCTGGGAAAGGTTCAAGCAGATATACTGGCTGAAGAGAGCCTCTCTTGACACCCATCTCTGAATGGATGGGTGGAGTGGTTAATTAGAGGCGGACCTTTTTGTTGTTCTGTTTTTATAGAGATGCAATCAGCTAGTCCATCTTTTGTGAAGTGTTTTGACTCTTTTTCCCAATGAGGATAGGACTCTTCCTGGAGATCGATTTAGAGATCAATGGCCTGGGAATGCTCCTGCAGCAATATATTAATCTCTCCGTCTTTTTTGGACATGGAAGAGAGCCACCCATGCACCATGAAGCCAGCCAACAAACTATATGTTGTACGATGATTAATGTCATCAGTCCAGGTGGCTAATAGTATTGGCATGTGGTAGAATTGGGTCCTATCCTACTGCCAAGCTTGCTGCATCTTGCCCAAAATATTTATCATGTATTATTTGCCTAAGAAGCTTGTGATTCCAGAAATAAACAGACATTTGGATTTTGGAATTGATTTATTTGAGAATATGAATATATATACCACTCTTGTGGTGCAGAGTGGTAAGGCAGCAGACATGCAGTCTGAAAGCTCTGCCCATGAGGCTGGGAGTTTAATCCCAGCAGCCGGCTCAAGGTCGACTCAGCCTTCCATCTCCAGATCAAAAGTTTGTTTTCTCGCCAGAACACGGGAAGGGGTAGTGGTTAGGAACCAGGTCCCTGGCCCTAAGGAAGGACACGTGCCCTCATAAAGTGGACGCTGACATCGTGGCATTTATTGAACTGTGAGGGATAGGGGCTCACCAGAGCAAGATGATATGACCAAAGTCAAAAACAAACAATGAACGAGGAGTACATGGCAAACAAGACAGACTCAGGGTGCAACGAGGTTGTGCCCCTGTGGACAATGCTGTGCAGAATCGATTACACACGTTTTCTTCCATTGTCCATTTTATTCCTCGATCAGAGCTAAATTTCTTAACTGACTGCTGTGTGAAAGAGAACTGCATTCGGATGAACGTAAGATTCAGTGTCTTTTGACATCCCAGAGCCCTGATATTATTGAACCCATTGCAAAGTTTTTATATCTTGCCATGAGAAATCGTGAATGTATTATGACTTCCTCTAAGGCATGATCTTTGCCTTTGTTTTCTCCAGCAGTGGATCCTTTTGCACTTTCCCTCCTGCACTTTCCACTTCCTGTCCTCTACCATTCCCCGGAGTCCATTTAAGCTCGCACCGACTGTTTCAGTGACTCCATCCAGCCACCTCATTCTCTGTCGTCCCCTTCTTCTTTTGCCCTCGATCGCTCCCAGCATTAGGTTCTTCTCCAGGGAGTCCTTCCTTCTCATGAGGTGACCAAAGTATTTGAATTTCATCTTCAGGATCTGGCCTTCTAAGGAGCAGTCAGGGCTGATCTCCTCTAGGACTGACCGGTTTGTTCGCCTTGCAGTCCAAGGGACTCGCAAGAATCTTCTCCAGCACCAGAGTTCAAAAGCCTCAATTCTTTGACGCTCGGCCTTCCTTATGGTCCAACTTTCACAGCCACACATTGCAACTTGGAAGACCATAGCCTTGACTAGACACACTTTTGTTGGTAGGGTGATGTCTCTGCTTTTTAGGATGCTGTCTGGATTTGCCATAGTTTTCCTCCCCAGGAGCAAGCATCTTTTAATTTCGTTGCTGCAGTCCCCTGTTATGTCTGTGGCCATTTGGACACAGATGCAAATGAGGGTTGTCTGCTAGCCAAGGAATGAACCAATCAAGAAACCTGATCACTCTGCCAGAGCCAATCGTATTGCTCCGCTTAGGGGCCAATCAGATTGCTCCGCTAGAGATTGCTCTGCTTAAGGGCCAATCGGTTTGCTCCACTAGAGACTGCTCTGCTTAAGGGCCAATCGGATTGCTCAGATTGCTCCACTAGGGCCAATCGGATTGCTCATCTTAGAGCCAATCAGAGGGAGCAGCTGGCTGCCTGAAAGGTATAAAAGTGCATGAGTTTGCCTGTTGTTCTCAGTTCAGTAGTTGTAGCCTGTTGCTGGAGTTGCTAAATAAAAAGAGCTGTTTTGAAGTCATGGAGTCTGTGATCACTGAACCCGCAGACCTAATACCATCTGCAGTGATCTTGGAGCCCAGGAAAATAAAATCTGTCACTAGTGTGTAGGGCTGGTATAGTAAACTTCAATCTGATTCTGATTCTAGCTACCTAACCATTCTGATTCCGTTAGCCTGAAACAAAGCTAAGTTTGTAGGGAAACACATCACAATGTTGGACGATCACATTTATTGTCAAAAGACTAGATCAAAATCGCACACACCCAGTGAGATGTTTTGATTCTATTGACTGCCCATGGAGAAGGATCACAGGTAGCCCAGGCCAGTAGCAGCAGGAAAGCAGCAAACAGAAAAGCCATCACTTGTAAGAGAATTCTCCAAAGAGTCATTCCTGGTTTCATGTGCTCCATGGGATACACTTGTAAATTGCACAACCTGATAAGAGAATACTCCAAAGAAGAGTCATGCTTGGTTTCATGTGGTTCATCAAACACACTTGTAAATTTCACAACCTGATATTCAGATACCTAAAATTTTAATTTTTATTATTATTATTAAATTTATTTCCCCGTCACTCCCGAGACCAGCTCGTTTTACATAGGTGCTCCCTGTATAATACATATTAAATTGGTTATTTTATAAGCACTTTAATGTACACTCTGACCTTGTATTTCAACATGGTCCATCGGAGTTAGGAGCCACTGTCATAAACACTGTTTCAGGACACGTGACAGCATAATCTCTTCGCATCTTTTAATTTAATTCTTCATAGTTGCTGGACAGAAGCTCTTTTATGAGTGTCCAAAGACCATGATTAAGGTGAGCCAACCTCTGGCCTCGTTTTGGTCCAGTGGCAAATGGTTCAAGTGCCTTGGGAGCGGTTTGTGCCCTGGCTGTAATTGCTAACTGTCATACAGTCATCCCTTGATCTTTGATAGCCAGCTTGGTGAAGTGGTTAAGAGTGCTGGCTTCTAACCTGATGAAATGGGTTTGATTCCCCACTCCCCTACATGCAGCCAGCTGGGTGACCTTGGGCTTGCCACAGCACTGAGAAAGCTGTTCTTACTGAGCAGGAATATCAGGGCTCACTCAGCCTCACCCACCTCACAGGGTGTCTGTTGCGGGGAGAGGAAGGGAAGGTGATTGTAAGCTGCTTTGAGACTCCTTTGGGTAGAGAAAAGCGGCATGTAAGAACCAATTCTTCTTTTTCTGTAATATCAGGGCTCTCTCAGTCTCACCTCCCTCACAGGGTGTCTGTTGTGGGGAGAGGAAGGGAAGGTGATTGTAAGCCGCTTTGAGACTCCTTTGGGTAGAGAAAAGCGGCATGTAAGAACCAACCCTAACCCTAACCCTTCTTAATAGACCCTTCTGAACCAAATACAATAACATGACCCCAGTGAGACCAGAAAAATTCCAATAGGAAAGCAAATAACAGTGGAAAGGCTATTTATTTCACGCTTGGTTCTTTTTGCAAGTCTGTTGCATGGGAATTCATTGTGTGTCGATTTGGTTGTAGCGTGTACACCTTTGTTGTTGCTGCTTTGATCAACAGGGAATCAACGGCAACTGCAGGAAGGGAGGTTTGAGGGTTGGGAATAGAAGGTGGAGTCCAGGGTCAAATAAAAGAGAATATCCCAGGCCGGGCAAGAAACCATTGGATCATCAGCTCCCTCCTGGCTTCCTGAAGGGGATGGGAGGAGACACACAAGGAGACTGAGAAATGCTTTCAAGGGACTCAGAGTCCCTTTACACTCCTCTCTGTACTGTGGCCATCATGAGCTGCTTTTAAAGTTCATGGAAGTTGTGACCATAGTTTTCTTTGTGATGGTAGATCTGTCACAAACTTTGGTTTGCGAACCACCAATAAGGCAAAATTTGTGATGAATTGGGCTTTGTGGTTGAACTCCAGCCTATTCTCCGTCCTCGTGCTTCCTCCAAATGATTGGATTTTTATTTTAGGGTGACCGCGCCGCCATCTGGATCTACAGGCCTCTGATATAATTGACGACAGCATCCGCTCCAGTTTTGGCACAGGGAAAAGTGATAAACCAGTGATTCAGCAGGACCGGGACAGCATGAAACCCATCTTCAAGGTGGTACCACGTAACCGGGATGCCGTTCTCTTCGAGGCGTTTCTTATACAGCAGGCCGTCGTCCCTGAGCGAATCGTATTCGCACGTTAAGATGAAAGCTTCCGGGAGATCTTTTATAAAGGAATCCTCAGCCAAAAGTGGGGAAAGTTTCCTTTCGAGCACCTCATTGATCAAATTGAACAAATTATCTTCCGAAGAAGAAGGCGGGGCTGGGTTTTCGTTCCGGATTCTGAACTCATAAGGGACGTGATCGGGATGTACCCATTTCCTGTGTTTTCTTTGAATGTCTTCAGGCATGACATTGCCGGCAACAGCCAGCTCTGAAAGGGACAAGGGTTTCCCAAGATAGTGGCCAGCGAATCTCGCCCAGTCCCTCCGAGTCGGCAGAGGGAAATTGCAGTTTTGCTGGTGAGAAGGTAGAGCAAAAGACAGGGCTTGGAGGAAAGGATAGAGCAACACCTGAGCCCGGACTTTGGGCAGATCCGTTCTGCTTTTCAGCTCTTGGCAGAGGTAAGCCGTTATGGTACCCCCACAGTTGTCCCCACAAATTATAATACGGGCAGGGTCCACCCCGTAATTCTCTGCATTCTTCATGAAGTGGACGGTGGCATCGTGGCATTCGTTGAACTGGGATGGGTAAGGCTTCGCTGGAGCAAGGCCGTACCTGTCAACATCATAAAACAATCAACGTACAAGGAGAACATGGCACATTAAAACAGAGATAGTATGCAGCAATAATAACCCGGTCTGTATATATTGCTCAGCTCTTTACAAGTCCAAGGTCATCTGTGTAGGATTCGTTAATGTCAGATCACTTTGTTTACATTTACTTTGGGATTATCCACGTCTTGGTGTAGACGTTCTGCTGCTAAACCAACATGGCTACCCTCTAACACTGTTTGGGAAGCAAATATTGCTGGATCCTGACTGTTTGTTTGACCCGCTTTCTGTTAAATGTAGGGGTGCCAGCCTCCAGGTGAGGCCTGGGGGTCCCCCAAAGTTAAAGCTCATCTCCAGACTACAGAGATCCATATCCCTGGCTGCTTTGGTGGGTGGACTTTATGGGCATGGCACCCCACCGAAGTCCTTATCATTCCCAGGCCCCACCCCCAAATCTTATGGAGCTTCCCAACCCTGCAACCCTAATTAAATGGACCAGAATCCATTCCTAGTTGATTGAGCTTCCCATTTCCCATTTACTGCTTTCTACACGTAATACGTTTGACTCCAAATTGGAAATTGTTCCGTACCGCAGGTTATTGACCACCCACCAGTTACAAAGCTATTTTCATGGTTGGCAATCTCTGTTTTGAACATCTGCAACTTGATTAATGACACTCTCTGTGCCAGCAATTTAAAAAAAATAGTGCTTGAGCAATGGTTATTTTTTTTTTAAGTTAGGGGGATTATTTCTAAGGGGTTAATCTTTGAAATCGTGCACCCTCCTGTTTCGATCATTGAATTTGACGTCTGAGAATAATTCACTTACCCTACGGAAATGAGTACGGAATTGCTTTCTCTGGCAATATACCGGCACAATCTTTCATAGGCATCTGGGAAAAGAATGGTTTTGGTGAAAGTTGCTTGTGTGTATTAGTGGCAAAGTGTCCGGCAACAAACCAGCTGGCAGGGCAGGGGAATCTAGGGATGCCAGTCCCCAGGTGGGATCTAGGGAGACCCGTGGAGAAAATGGCTGCTTTGGAGGGTGGACACCATAACATTATATCCCAATGAGGCCCTTCCCCACCCCAAATCCCACCCACTCCTGGTTGCACCCACCAAGTCTCCAGAGATTTCCCAACCCAGAATTGCCAACTCTAGGACAATCCTTCAACCCAGCTGCAAGGCTAACCTGGGCGGAGCAGAGTGGGACCCAGGACAGGAGGTACAGTGAAGATAGCCAAAGGGATTTCCAACAGGGTGTCCTGGATGGCACAACGTCCATTGACATCTGTTCTGGAGGTTGCCAAGTGTTTTTAAGCAATGGGTAGGGCCCTGTAGGGCTTCTGCCCTGCAAGCCTTCTGATTGGTTGATTTTTCTTTTTAAAAAAAGAACGTTGCTTTGGTAGCAGGTGCCACCTCAATGCAAGAATCTACGTGGTGTTAATAAGGTTCAGCTGTGACAATCATGCTGAGGCTGACTCTGTGTCCTGTGGCTGCCATTTTGTTGTGGCCCCCACCGCACCATGTCAGAATTCCAAATATGTTCACAGGCTCACAAAGGTTATGGGTCCCTGGGATAGCCTCAGCCAGAGGGCAACTTGAGAGTCTGCCCAGCGGAAGCTCAAAAGATGTGGAAGCTGTGAGCAAGTCTAGATGGGAGGACAATTGCTCTCTGGGCCAAGGTAGAGAGCAGGGAACAGAGAAAGGCCATGGGGAGCAGGGAACAGAGAAAGGCCATGGGGAGCAGGGAACAGAGAAAGGCCATGGGGAGCAGGGAACAGAGAAAGGCCATGGGGAGCAGGAAACAGAGAAAGGCAATGGGGAGCAGGGAACAGAGAAAGGCAATGGGGAGCAGGGAACAGAGAAAGGCCATGGGGAGCAGGGAACAGAGAAAGGACATGGGGAGCAGGGAACAGAGAAAGGCAATGGGGAGCAGGGAACAGAGAAAGGCCATCGGGAGCAGAGAACAGAGAAAGGCCATGGGGAGCAGGGAACAGAGAAAGGCCATGGGGAGCAGGGAACAGAGAAAGAAAGGTAGAGTTTTGCTCAAGGTTCAAGTGTGGCCCTGAAAACAGAGAGTTGCCCATCCACAAAGACACGGCTGCTGCGGGCTTATCCAGACTAAGATCTACACAAATCCTGCAACCACATTTCAGTCAAGAGAATGAGTGATTGCAAACATGAATGAAATCAGCTCCATCTGGTACACATGACCTGATCAACACCAATGCCACGCCCGCAGGATTTGACTTGCTGTGTAAAATATGGAAAATATCCAATAGAATGCGAGCATGCCTGGGCAATTGTGCAGACTTGTCGTTTCGACAGAACAACATGCCAGGCCCGAATGTGATCGTGGGGCAGCCTGTCAAACCATTTCCATCCATCACAAAAATGTGAGTGCCGTGTTTCCCGGGGAGATGTGGCAGAGCTCTTTGTGCTCTCCTCAACTGCGATGGAGTGAACTTACTTTATATTATTATTATTATTATTATAATACGCATCCTGTGTGTAACTCTGTCATATGACAAATAGCTTCTGAGATCTGATGAGATTTGGCTAGCCTTAGGTAGAAGAACAGGGCATAAATATACAGCGTGTCATTCAAATATGCCAGGATTTGTCATTTTACTACTTCCTCGGGACTTAAGTGCCTCGGCAGAAGATTGGGGCATAACTATGAAGCATATGCATAAAGGGCTATTTGTGAGTTTTCCAGGCTGCGTGAGCATGGTCAGATAATTTTAATTCCTGATGTTGTACCGGTGACTGTGGCTGGCATTTTCAGAGGTAAGACACAGCAGGATGGGAATCTCTCCACGCCAAAGACTGGAGTGTGGGAACTGTTGCTGGGCATTTTATTTAGTTCTTAGGGAAGAGCAGAAGTGTAAGGTATCACATTTCAGTTTTATCTGAGTGTCTCCCAGGGGCTGGGCTGGGACTATGAATCTCCTTTCCAGAGCTTGGGCAGAGTTCATTAGCAAATCCATTAGTCAAGGTCTTGCCTGTCTTATCTGATGAACCGTTACAACGTGTTCTTAAGAGTCCTGTGGTTATATAAATGCTGGCGATTAGATATTTGTGAGGACAAAGTGAAATTTGTGTGCCAGCTGGAATTGAATTCCATTTCGGCTACATTGGTCTTCCTTTCCACGCAGAGATGATAAAACTTGGGTGTAGCAAGCGGTACGAGCCAAAGGCCAGGAGCTAATGGGCACTTGGTCCTTGGACTCTTAACCTGCAACTTGAAGCTGGCATCTTTAGAGGAACCTGCTGTGGAATCCAAATCATCACAAGACATCTTGCTCTCCAGACAAAACTGGCAATTCCTATGGCCCCCTCCTTTCCGCTACAGATCTTCCTTGCCACACCGGCCTCAACCATAGACCTGGCAGAAAAGTGCCGTTTTGCAGGCCCGGCGGAATGCTGCAAGCTCCCACAGGGCCTGCACCTCCTCCGGGAGCTCATTCCACCAGGTAGGGGCCAGGACTGAGAAGGCCCTGGCCCTGGCTGAGGCCAGGAGTGCCTCCCTTTCTGCTCCCATAAAGGGGTATCTGGATCCAACCCTGTGAGCTTCCAGGATTGATCTGGAAAATGTATACGATGCCTCCCAGAGCCCTTCTGCAGGCACCTTACAACTAAAATGCAGGGGAAAATCCTTTAAAATCCAGCCATTAAAAAGCCAAACTGTTAAAACCAAGCTAGGCCATAGGTAAAGGTAAAGGTATCCCCTGTGCAAGCACCGGGTCATGCCTGACCCTTGGGGTGACGCCCGCTAGCATTTTCATGGCAGACTCAATACGGGGTGGTTTGCCAGTGCCTTCCCCAGTCATTACCGTTTACCCCCCAGCAAGCTGGGTACTCATTTTACCGACCTCGGAAGGATGGAAGGCTGAGTCAACCTTGAGCCGGCTGCTGGGATCGAACTCCCAGCCTCATGGGCAGAGCTTTCAGACAATATTTCTGCTGCCTTACCACTCTGCACCACAGGAGGCTCTTAAGCCAGGCCACAAAAACTGCATAAAACACACATCAACCCCCTTCTGTTACGGGTAATACTGTTAGGGATACCAGCCTCCAGGGGGGACCCAGGGATCTCCTGGAATTACAGCGGATTGGGATGAAACTACTTAATAAATAATCAAACCCTTTTTAAAAAGCCTTATTGGGGGGGGGGGCATTATGAGCGGAAAAAGCATGTTCACTTACCAACACTCCCAAAGATTCCACATCCTCCGTGGAAGAACATTATCCCTCTCCGCGGAACGGCAGAAGGGGCTTTGGGTTGGTACAGCCGCACAAGTATGCCCTCAAAGAATTTGTCCTTGATTGACAGTGCTGGATCACCCGAGGGTGGGATTCCATCAAACACCCAGTTCACAAAGGTAAACAATTGGATAAGACCCAGTTTGCAGAGGATGTAATCCTTTTCGCGGTAGGGGAGAGCAGGGGAGACAAAAAAAGCAAACCAACAATATACACATGTTTTGCTATTACGTCGATAAAGGTATTTGACTTTGAATATAGAGAATTATATCTGTCCAGTCTCTACCAAGCGTTTGAGATGAAGCAAGACAGTATGCAAAACATGAGATCCAAAATATGGCGCCAAATAATCTAAAAATGTAGAGTGAGCTTGTTAAGTACAGGGTAACAGCTGCTAAGATGTTTTAGGCATCCAGATCATCCTGCATCCTGATTCTGTCTTCTGCAATGTTTGCCAGCCCTCCCAATTCGGTATCATTTGCAGATTTAATAAGCGCACCTTGATTCTTTCATCCAATTCATTGAAAAAATATATTGAACAACACTGGGCCCACTGAGGCACTCCACTTGTCACTCTTCTCCAAGAGGATGATGAACCATAAACAAGCACCCTTTGGGTGCCATCTGCCAGCTAGGGTTGTGCGATTCAGCCGACAAAGCGGCTATTCCTACCTGTCACAGCCAGCACCATGCTGTGTGTGTGTGTGGGGAGATACAGGCACTGGTGTGCCGGTCGATGCATGCACACAGACGCAGAGCTCTGCGCCTGCATGCGTGTGTCGGGCAGTGTACCAGCGCCCGTGCCTCACCCCCCCCCCCCGCAGAGCAGCACTGGCTGCAACAGGTGGGAATGACCACTTTGACAGCCAAATCGCACAACCCTGCAATGTCAACCAGTTCTCCGTAATAAGATCCATGCCGCATTTTACCAACTTGTCAACAAGGATATCTCGTGGAACCTTATCGAAAGCGTCACTGAAATCAAGATAAACAATCTCCACAGCAGCCCCCCTGATCCAGCAAGGCAGTCGCTTTCTGCCAAAAAGAGACAAGGTTACTCTGGTGTGACTTGTTGTTGACAAACCGTGCTACAGTGCATTTGTTTTTTAGAATAAATAAAATATTAAAATGTTTAAAAAAAAAAGAAAAAAGGATGAAGCTGAAGTTGGGGGATTTTTCCTGCTCCCTAAAGCTCAAAGTGCCCCTGGCTATCTTGATTACTTTTGGTGGCCCTCAGAAGACATCTGAGTTGACCAACCTTTCAGGTAAAAAAACATTCTGAGAAGTTTGTTTAGAAAGCTGGGCGAGACCTGAATGGATTATTCATGAAAAGACAGAGTTTTCGAGGCAGCTTGCCAGCCTGGGCCTCCTTGGAGATCTTCCACCCAAGTCCTATCCATTTTGCTTAGTTTCTGAGATCTGATGGGTCCTCCAGGTCAAGGGCAGGCACATATGACGGAGTTGACATAAAGCAGAAATCCGCAACCGGGTGGTTATGGATCCCCAGTGATACATGGGAGTTCCAGAGAGGGTCCATGGCCTTTCAGCCAGAAGCTTGGGAAATGGCTACTTCCATCACTCCCCCTCTCCCCCTTCCTGAGCATGAGAGAATTTCCTCATGGTTTCAATGCACCAGAGAGGGGTGGGGAGGCAGAGCCTACACTCCTACTCCTGCCTTACACTGCCTCCTGTCTCTCCCCCCCCACACACACACAGTTCTCCTTGAGCCTGCCTAGTAATGCAGGAGGTGATGTCAGTTCCGGGGGGCACGGCAGGGCGTGTGTGGTCAGCTGACCTCACTTCTGGGGCTACACAAAGCCTGGAATATAATTTCAGGGGCTCCTCGTGAAAAAAAAAACTTGACACAATAAATCAAGTTGCATGGCAGGACTTCAGCGATTCCCCAGAAGACCACGACGTGGCCGCCGCCTCCCCGTTTACGAAGTCAAGATAACTTACCGAGCCGAAAAGCATCAGCATCAGGATGCGTAAGAACCGCACCTTTAGGGGTTGGCAAACGGCGACAGGAACGACGCATCGGCAATGATCGTATAATACCGCTACCAGCATTAGTAACAAAAGGGCCGAAGACAGCGAGCCGAGGACCACTGCGAGGAAGCTCCAAGTTGAGCCATTCCAATAACCCATTGGTGTTCCACCAAGATGCTTCCTGCAGAGCCAAGCAACCGGTTTCTGCTGTCCCGCACTGCAGGGTTTGCAAACACCAAAGGTGCTGGGAGCGACTCTTAACTAAAGGAAGAAACTCCTGATTGGTTCCCGGCTACCTGTGTAGATGCAGGTTAGGAATGGGGGAAATGAATAATACCTCATAATAGGTATAATGTGTATATTATTTTTTGTTGTGGTATCATTGCCATCTTTGCCGAGATGAGGAGCTGCTATTAGACGGGTGATTTGAGAAGACTCACCACAATGTCTTGTTTAATAAAAGAGGAGTCCAGGGGTAACTTAAAGGCAAGCAGAACGGATGCCTTCATCTGTTTAGGTGAGTCACACCCTCCTTCATTAGAAGCACACGAGTGGAAATCGTTTAGGACCTGGTTTCTGCCTGGAGGCCTCGTTTCAAAAAGGAGGCGGACAAAATGGAGAGGGAGCAGAAGACAGCGACAAGGAGGACCCCGGGCCCGGGTCCTGTGGGGAAAAGCTGAGGGACTGGGGGAGGTTCAGCCTGGAGAAGAGGAGGTGGAGAGGGGACAGGATGGCTCTCTTGAAGTATCTGAAAGGTTGTCACTTAGAGGAGGGCAGGGAAAGGTTCCTGCTGGCAGCAGAGGAGAGGACCTACATTAAACAGTCTTGTCCATGTTTTGAATGGTACTAGCTAGATATCTGGAAAAAAATTTGCTCAGTCGCGGAAATTCCGCAATGGAATGGGCTGCCTAAGGAGGTGGTGAGTTCCCCCTCACTGGCAGTCTTCATGCAGCAGCTGGACAGATCCTTCTCCTGGATGCCTGAGACCAGTAGTTCTCAACCTTCCTAATGCCGGGACCCTTTAATATCCGGGTGGTGGTGACCCCCAACCATAAAATTATGCAAGTGTTCTTTCCCGGAAATTAAACCGAAACTGACCAATGGCGTGAAGATCCATTGTTCATGACTGTATATAAATTGGCTTTATGTTGTATATAAATTGGCGAGCACCTTCAGGAGGAGTGGCAACAGGGGTGCCCCCCCCCCGGCCAAGCTGCTCACTCTGCCGCGACCATTGTGAAAGGGTCATTCAACCCCCAAAGGGGTCCCGAGCCCCAGGTTGAGAACCACTGCTTTAGGCTGATCTGGCATTGAGCAGCGGGTTGGACTACATGGCCTGTTTGGCCCCTTCCAACTAGGAGTCTATGATTGTAGTTCAGCTGCAGAATGGGCTGTCTAAGGAGGTGGGGAGCTCTCCCTCCCTGGCGGTCTTCAAGCAGCGGTGGGGCTGAGAGAGCTCAGAGAGAACTGTGACTGGCCCAAGGTCATCCCGCTGACTCACATGTGGAAGAAGAAGATGACAGTTTGGTTTTTATACCCCGCTTTCCTCTATCCTAAGGAGTCTCAAAGCGACTTAACCATCACCTTTCCTTCCCTCCTCACAACAGGCACCATGTGAGGTTGGTAAGGCTGAGAGAGCTCTGAGAGAACAGTGACTGACCTCTGTCGTTTGGAGTACTGTCTGTGCAGGTCTGGTCACCATATCTCCCAAGGGACATTGTAAAGCTAGGGAAAGTCCAGGAGAGGGCAACGAAGATGTTTAAGGACCTGGAGTACCATTCCCTTGGGGAAAGTCTAAAGCTAAGTAGAGGATATTTATTTAATTTAATTTAATTAATTTAATTTTTATATATCAGGCTCCTCGGGGGATCAAGGTGGTTTGCATAGAGATTGGTACAATTACATATTATATAAAAGTCTTCCTACTGCATGTCCTGAGGAAAAACATTGTCGTAAAACACATTTCAGTCATTCTGGAAGAGAAAACATTTAAGAAGATGATTTATTTTGATTTTTTTCTTTCTTTTTGCACTTCCCCCTCAATTTAATTTTTTTGCACTTCTCCCTCAGATTTCCCATTTTGTTTAATTTTGAAACGCGGGTATCCAGTTAGGGCAGGGGTAGTCAACGAACGCTGGCAGGGGCTCATGGGAACTGTAGTCCATGGACATCTGGAGGGCTACAGTTTAACTACCCCTTAGGGCAGGGGTAGTCAACCTGGGGTCCTCCAGATGTTCATGGACTACAATCCCCATGAGCCCCTGCCAGCGTTTGCTGGCAGGGGCTCATGGGAATTGTAGTCCATGGACATCTGGAGGGCCCCAGGTTGACTACCCCTGCCTTAGAGTATCCCAGAAGCAAGGAGCAGCCCCCACCCCTCCTAAAAAAAATTTCAGAACCGTGGGATGCCTGCCAAGTGACTCATCCTACAAATCATGCAGCTCAGGATGTGTCACCAGGCGGAGCTTTTTTAAAAAAAAATTGGCCAGCGCTTTGCAACTTGGAAGTGCTGTAATAAGAGTTGCTGTTTTGGTAGGTGATTATTATCAACAGCTGTCTACAGGGCACCGGGAAAGGCGCACCCAGCCGTGATTATCGTGAGTAGATGTTTCCGGTATACCGTCCGAGACCAGCAGCAGGGCACCTTAATTAACTCTGTGTGTCTTGTGGCAAAGGGGCATGACATGCAACCAGTTTGAATGCGGTGCATGCAACCCAGAGACCCACACGATGAGCTCTGTGGTGCAGCTCCAGGGAATTCTCACCACTTTGAAGTCCTGCTGGGCTCCTCCGGATGGGCAGGGCCAGGAAGTGAGGGTGCTGACATCTTCAAAATGAGGTGCAAGACGCTCATTGGTCTGGTTAGTCATCTACATTCTACAAGGAATGACCCACTTGTAGGCTTTGTGTGTTGTTTATGCCTGCCAGGACCACCCCAATAGAAGAAATGGAGGGGGTGGGGGGGTGGGAAAGGGAATAATAGAAAAAACTTGGAGGTTAAACAGCTCCGTCTAGAAGAGTGAGCCAAGTTGTAACTGCCCTTGTGGCCGTTCCAGGAAGGGACTTTTCAGAGCAAATGAAAAGCTGGTTTGCCATGGTTTTCCTCTACAGAGCTGTTCTTGGTGGCCCTCCATCCTAGGCTGATTCTGCACTTACTTTGTTTTTTTTCCCCAGTATAAATCCTGCTGAATTCAGATCGATTGGAACTCGGGTCTTCCTCTATCCATCTCCTCCTTCAGGCAGTGGAAAGCAGGGTATTAAAAAAACAAAAGAAAATCCATCTAAACCTCCGGAAGAAGTTCCTGACAGTTTGAGCGGTTCCTCAGTGGAGCAGGCTTCCTCGGGAGGTGGTGGTGGGTTCTCCATCTTTGGAGATTTTTAAGCAGAGGCTGGAGAGCCATCGGACGGGGAGGCTGATTCTGTGAAGGCAAAGGGGTGGCAGGTTACAGTGGATGAGCGATTGGGATGTGAGTGTCCTGTGTATTGCAGGGGGTTGGACTAGATGACCAATGAGGTCCCTTACAACTCTATGATTCTATGATTCTATGATTCTGCTGAAGGACCATGGAGCATGGGAGCCTGGTGGGCTAAGCTACATGTTATGTTTATGAAAGAGCTGGCTCCAGCTACATGGCTCTGATCGGAGTCAAACATCAGCTCCAAGAATATCGCTTTAAAAGACACAGAAACTGGGTCAGCTCCTGCATGGCCTCAGACTAGGGTCCCCCATGTCGAATATCAGTAAACCCTCCCAGGTTCCTCGTGGGCCACTTAATTTCCAGTCTCTCTCTTTCCACACAGCTGTTTACACCAACACCCTGTAGGCCTGTGTCCTTCCCATGGTAAAGGAGACCACAGCACTTGTTCTGGCCCCCTCTGTGGCTCACTGGATGTCCGTGGACTACAATTCCCATGAGTCCCTGCCGGCATGGCCCTGAGGAGGTACTAGAAACAGGAGTAGCCAAACTGTGGCTCTCCAGATGTCCACGGACTACAGTTCCCATGAGCTTCCGCTAGCATATGCTGGAAGGGGCTCGTGGGAATTGTAGTCTGTGGACATCTGGAGGGCTACAGTTTGACCACCCCTGCAGGGTCGCCTAAATCAGCTAAGACTTGATGATGCTTTTCTACCCCCCCCCCCCCATCTTTCTCTGTCACCATACAGCTTGATAAAGATTTTGGGGGAAATTGAACATTTGCATCCGGGTTAATGTGGTCTTTCTGTTATCTCTAACAAGATGTTATCCACAGCTAGGGTGTCAGGATATTCTTACATGGACGTTTTTTGTTTTGAGTTTTTTTTTTGGGGGGGGGGATATTATACAACAAAGAACAGGAATCTTCCAGCACCTAACAATTTTTATTCCAGTGGATTTCTTCGGGTGCAATGAGTGGGTCCGTATTAGGCACATTTTTATGTAGGAGATAATGATGAAAACTAAATTAAATTAAATTAATCACACGGACAAAAGGACATGAACTGCAGAAATTACCAAGTGAAATAGAATGACATAAAGTTCATATCTAACCAAGACAAATACAGTAACTGGTTCTCTAAACTAGTTAACAACAATAATGAGTTACAGTTTCTTAGGCTGCAATCCTCAAGACCCTTTCCTGGGAGTAAGACCCAATTAATAACATTTCACTGATTTTCTGATTTCACCTGCTAGTATTGGTCCCATGGTCTCCTATTTGGGAGTTTTGACCGCCTCCTAGTGGCCATTCACCAGGGATGGCTAAACTGTAGCTCTCCAGATGTCCGCGGACTACAATCCCCACAAGCCCATGCCAGCACACGTTGGCAGAGGCTCATGGGAATTGTAGTCCATAGACATCTGGAGAGCCACAGTCTGGCCTCCCTTGTTTGTAATCAACAGGGAGGTCTGACAGCTGTTTTCAGTTGTGGGGGGCATCTTTTCAGACTTTTAAAGGCCACAGGAACGCCACGTTCATTGTAAGGGAAGTCCTCATCATGCCGATGTCCTTGTTTGCTGGAAAAACCAAGATGCACGCAATCATTTCAGAAACTATATTTACAACAGTGGTCCCCAACCTTTTTATCACCGGGGACCAGTCAACGCTTGACAATTTTACTGAGGCCTGGGGAGGGGGGTAGTCTTTTGCCAAGGGACGTTGCCACCGCTGCCTGAGTCCCTGCTCCACTTGCTTTCCCGCCAGTGCCCCTGACTTCCCGCTGCCCGCTGGGGGGTGCTGCCAGCAGCAGCTGCGGTTCCATGCTGAGGGGGAGCCCCAGCCATGGCGGCTGCTGGAGAGCACCAAAGGTGAGCTGGCGGCAGAGTGGCAGGGCAGCCTCCGAGGCAGCATCCGGGAAGGAGGAGGAGCTGTGGCCTGGTACCGACTGATCTACGGACTGAGACCGGTCTGCAGACCGGGGGTTGGGGACCACTGATTTACAAGACTATGCTCATCATGTGACATGAATGGAAGGGCGATCTGGCTTTAGACACACACACACACACCCACACACACACACACAAGGATTGCCTAACCTTCTTTGTAGAATTATTCCTTTTTCTTCTAGAGTCAAATAATGACCTTCATATCCCACCCCAACTTTCTCACTGTGAATTTAGGCCGATGGTGAGAGGAAGGGCAGAAAGGCCGAGTGAGATCTTGGCTCTCAGTAGCCCTTTCCTACACGCCCAGGGTAATGCCTACAATTTATGTATTTATTGTATTCAAATAATGCCCTCCCCTGAGGCTCATAGCTTGAGGTCAGGAAAATGTTTTCTTCCCGGCCAGCCTGGTCCAAAGATCCAGAAGGTTTTTTTGTCTTCCTCTGGGGGTAGAGCCTGGGTCAGTGGGGGAGTAAAGAGGGGGCAGTTGTGCATTTTCAGCATTGCCCAGGGGGTTGGACTAGATGATCTTTGAGACCCCTTTCAGCTTTGTGTTTCTCTGCGGAGCCCGGTGACCCTATCTCCATGGGTAAGGCCCTGCCTGTTTTAGCTGTCGCGAACCGTCACAAGGAAACCTCTCACAAGCTTTCGACAAAGTCTATAATACAGTTCACAATTTCTACCCCTGCCGGAAAGGAGAGAATCCCGACGTCGATAAAGTTCATCACCCCGTGAAACCCCTGCTTTGAGTGGAACCACCGGACCTTCACCCCGCAGTCCTCCAGCCGTTTCATGTACAACAGGCTGTCGTCTCGAAAGACTTCGTGCTCGCAGGTCACGAACAAGGTTTCCGGAAGCTGCCTGATGACGTGGTCTTCGGCAAAAAGGGACGAAAAAGTTAAATCCATCAGCTCCGGGAACTTCTCATAAACCTCAGGCTTGTAAGGAGCAAGCGGCACCTCCCGGTAACCGCGCTTAAATTTCTGCGGAATGTTATCGGCGTTCACCCACTTTCGGTATTTCAGCCTGAAGTCATCGGGCACGTGGGAGCCTCTCAGGACGTCTTCTTTCAGAGCTGGGTCCTTGTTAAAATAGTTCAGGCCAAAAATGACCGTGTTTTCCTGGGTCAGGAAAGGCATCGAAGAGTTCTGCAGGTAGGAAGGCAGCTGGAAGTCCATCGCTTGGAAGCCGCCATAGATCAGCGCTTGAGCTCGTAGCTTGGGGAGGTCTCCTCTCTTTGTCAGCTGTTGGGCGACCACAGAAGTGAAATTGCCCCCTGCGCTGTCCCCGAAGATGACGACTTGGGAAGGATCTACTCCGTAGGTCTCTGCGTTTTGCAGGAAGTGGACCGTCGCTGCCAGACACTGCTTGTACTGGCTGGGATACGGGTGCTCGGGAGACAAGCCGTAGCTAGGAAGACGTAACAAAGAAGCAGAGGGTTAGCTTACGGGGCTCTTTCCTGGATCAGGTGGGATGGAGGAATGGATGCCGAATGCATATCTGAGGAAGTAATCATGTGCATGAAAGCTCACACCCGGAATTTGTAACGATTGCTCTTTTTAATGTTTTATCTTTAATGATGATGACAGTTTAATGTCAGTGGTTCACAGGTATTTTATATATTGACCGTGAACCTCCCCAAGGTGACTCTTCACAAGGGTACAGTATAAAAATATCAAAATAAATGAAATCAATCCATGAAATTAAACCTGTTGTTCTTAAAGGGGCTACCGGACTCAAACTGTGTTCCTTTGTTCCACCCCTTCAGATCGATGCAGCTACCCGTTTGAATCTTTGTTCCACTGTATACTTGAATGTGCATTTGTTGACTTGGTCGAATTCACTTACCCGACAGATACAAGCACGACATCAGCTCCCTTGGTGATTCTGTTGCAAATGTTTTGATAACAATCTAAGGAGGGGAAAAGGAAAGGAAAAGTCGGAACAGGAATTCAGAAAAGACCTTTAGCGTCATAAAGCTTTTTAGAAGGGGGAAATTATCTCTTTTTAGGATGGCTTACGGTTCTCTTAAGACTGTAGAAGTCCTCCATCTAGGTAAAGGTAAAGGTATCCCCTGTGCAAGCACCGAGTCATGTCTGACCCTTGGGGTGACGCCCTCCAGCGTTTTCATGGCAGACTCAATACGGGGTGGTTTGCCAGTGCCTTCCCCAGTCATGACCGTTTACCCCCCAGCAAGCTGGGTACTCATTTTACCGACTTCGGAAGGATGGAAGGCTGAGTCAACCTTGAGCCGGCTGCTGGGATCGAACTCCCAACCTCATGGGCAAAGCTTTCAGGCAGCTGCCTTACCACTCTGCGCCACAAGAGGCTCTCCCTCCATCTAAGGATTGAGTATAAGGATCACAAACACTTTGAAAACATAACCGAGATGTTTGCGATTTTAAAAACGTGAAATGACAGCCCCGGGGGAAAACAGCCTGATTTGGGTCTGTGCTTAGCAAAGCATTACATAAATGACAATTTTATATACGGATTCATAAGATGGAGCTTGAGGGCCTAGTGAAAGGTGTTGGTTCTGGTTGACCTCAAATGCCTGGTGGAAGAGCTCTCTTTTGCAGGCCCCGTGAAATTCTTCTAGTTCCGTCAGGGACCTGATCTCCCCATGGAGCTCATTCTACCAGGTAGGGGCCAGGACAGAGAAAGCTCTGGACCTGCTTGAGGTCAAGCGAGCTTCCTTGGGGCCAAGGATCACCAGCCGGTGGGAGGTAGCAGAGCTTAAAGCTCTTTGAGGGGTGGTAGGCAGAGAGGTGGTCCCTCAAGTACACTAGGCCCTGATCATGTATGCCCTTGAGGGTAAGTACTAGAACTTGTGCAATGGGAAAACCAGGAATATGAGAACCCAAACACCGGGAATACAAAATCCTGCTTCCGCACAGGCGTCTCCCTTCCCTTCCCCTTGTATTTTTTTTTTTAAATCTTCATTGGCGCTGAAGCTGCCCCAAACAGATGGCTTGCGGGTCCTTCCACCCATTCTCAAGGAAGCCCCAAATAATATGGCCAACACGAAACTGATTCAAATCCCATAGACTTGACGGCAAGTCTACCGCAATACGAACTCTCACCGATCGTTCCAGCCACTCCAGCTCCCCCGTGGAAGAGAAGCATTCCTTTCCTCCGACCAGCAGATGGAGCCTTAGGCTGGTAAACCCGGACAGGGACTCCATCGAAAAGCAGGTCTTTGGCAACGAGACTTGGGTCCAACCTGAACGTCCAGAACCTCAGTACAAACCGGACGGCGTCAAGGGTCCGGCAGATGCCCAGGAATTCGCAAATCTTCCCCTGGTTTCGAGAAAGAAAAGAACATAGTCACAAGGATTAAAGTTATCCTGTGGGGTTTCTGCGGTGGTTGCAGCCCATGGACATTTGAAGAGCCGCAGTTGGCCACCCCTGGCCCAGGAGAACAGGCAAGAGGGAGGTGGCAACATCTGGCAACTGGACAAAAGCTGTGAGCTGCCTGGTCTAGCCTGTCCACTTTGGGCAATCCCCCCAAAGAAGGAAGACAGGAGAATAGAGGCTTCTGAATTATGGTGTTGGAGAGGAATGCTGCGAATACCATGGACAGCCAAAGTTACCAACAAGATAGTCTTAGAGAGAAGCAAACCAAGTATGTCATTCGAAGGGGAGATATTACGTCTAAAGCTCACTTACTTTGGACACATCATGCGATCAAACTCGCTAGAGAAATCATTAATGCCCGGCATGGTCAGCGGGAAAAGGAAACGTGGTCGCCAAAGGATCCACTGGATCGACATGATCAAAGGCGACACAGGGGTGACCATGAACCAACTGAAAGAGGCGGTCATTGACAGAGACGTGTGGCAAAGGCTTTCCTATAGAATCGCCAAGGGTCAGACACGACTGAACGGATAACATCATCATCATCATCAAACCGTGCTAGCAACAAATTCTCCACAGAGTGTCTAGGGGAACGTTTTCAAGTTAGGTTTAATGGTTTGCTGATTGGTGATTATGTATGTACACCACTCTGAGCCGATCCTGGGAGGGTCGCATATGGACCGCTTCTGGCCACACAGGCAAGCAATGGATGGATTCACATGAATCGTCTTGTATGTCAAAAGCAGCAAGAAAATTCCCTCCATCCCTCCCTTTGCTTGCTGAGCTAGTTTTCTGTTTGCGTGGGATTCTTTTAATGTAGACGAGCCCCCCCAGAGTCTCATCTTCCACCTGCCGTCCATTCTACAGGTCAGCACCTTAGCGAATACTTTGCAAGTTGCAAAACCACCCCAGGTGCTAATGTCCCAAGCCGGTAATCACAAAAACACCTTGCCCTCAACTTTGACAGCTCTTTTCTGCTGCAAGGAAGGATTGTAAAGACTGGCAATTACACTCTAAATTGTGTAAACAGCTTCGAGATGTATGCCAAAGATAAGTTCGAGGAAGTCGATATGTCAGTCTGAAGCGGCAGAACAAATCTGGAAACCAAGAACGTTGGGTTTCAGTTGCAGGTTTTCGTGTGCATCCTGTGAAGTACACTCAATTGGCATTAAAGGTGCCATCAGACTCCAAAATTTGTTCTGACTCGCGTTTCAAAGAGACTGTTTAAACACAGCTCCCTCTCAAAGCGTCACTGTGCCTCCACCCCAGATTCCCAAAATGCAGCTCATGCCTCATGGGCAGAGCTTTCAGACTGCATGTCTGCTGCCTTACCATTCTGCGCCACAAGAGGCTCTATAAATGGTCATACCACCTGATAAATGCTTAACAAATATATATATTATATATCTAAGTACACACACACACATATATATATAAACTCCAATTCATTCAGGAAACTTCCAGGGCCGTCAAGAAACCCCAAGGATTCACAAACCCCTGGTTGAGAAAGCATGCTCTAGAGTTTACATAAGCTCTCTGTTGAAGCAGCAGACCTTATACCCCACACCTCTTCCACCCACAGGCTCAAGGCGTCTCATCTCTGAGCCAGCCCAGATGTAGATTGTATGAGACGTCGGGAGAAATGCCAGAGCATTGCAACTGATCTATGGCAACTCTGAAAGGTTTTCCGGCCAAGAGCTGTTCAGAAGTGGTTGGGCAGACTCTATGGTATTCTGACGTTCCTGTCCTGTCCTGTCCTCTCTAGGCTCCATCCTCAAACCTCCAGGAGGCTCCCTGTCTGGATTAAGCAAGCCTTACTCCGATGCAAGCTGATGGATGGGGGGACCTGGGGACCTTATTTCCCATCCAAATCCCAACCAGGGCTGGTCCTGCTTAGCTCTCAAGAGCCGGCCAGATCAGGCAGATGTGGACCATCCAGGTCAGGGTGTGTCCTACCATTTCCTGGGCCCAGCGTTAATTCTTTCACCTTTGCTCACTGGATGGCCCTGTGTAAATCTACAGGGCAGCCCCAGAAAGAGGCCAATTAAAGCAGGGTCAACGTATTGGCTAATGAGATCTCTCCGGTGAGGGACTCCCTGGAAGAAGGAATATAGCCATTGGCTTAGACAGAGAGCTCACTCAAGGCTACTTGCACATCATGTTTCCTTCATACATTTTTAATCTCACGCAAGGACCTCAGGGCATTCCGTTTATCCTCTCGACAACCACCCCCCTGTGACTGTTTCTGCACCAGCGATATCGTTCGGATCCGCATTTTTAAAAGGTCGCCTTTTCCGCCCATTTAGGCATGAAAATATGCTTCTACAGGCTCCGTCCCAAATTGCCCCCTACGTGCCCCACGGCAATGGAATTTGTCTTGTAGTCTTTTCAAGCGAGGTCTAATGGGGTCAAATTCAGGGCTTCCCCAATGTGGGAATGCATGCCGTTGGGTTTCCCCCCATGCCCACCATTTTGAGGCATTTGGGAACACTTCTCCTCGTTGTCCTCCCTCCCCCCTGAAAAATCCGACAGTAGCCCACCTCAAGGGCAGGAGGAATGACCAATGGGTGGGGGAAAGGACAATGTAGCAATACGATAACTATAGCTTCTTTTGCACATCCATTCCGCATGATGAAATCGAATGGATGGGACGCAGAAGGGACCCTCAAGGCCAGGACTGGGGGTACAGTTACCAGGTCTCCCCCAGCCACTACAGTGATCAGAGTTAGGTAGGGAAACTCTCAGGGATCTAGGGATGAAGCTCGAGGAGACCTCGGTGGGGTATAATGTTATAGACCCCATCCTCTATTTTTTCCAGAGGAACTGACCTCTGTAGTCTGAAGAAGTGCCAACCTGGAGGCTGGCATCCCGAATTAGTGAGAACATTTTGGGTGGAGTGGGAAAAGTTTCCCCAATCTCTTGTGAGCGCCGTGCCGGATCCAGCCGAATGGCCTCACTCCGACATCAATCTGTCACCATTCATTCAATCAAGGCATAGAATCGTAGGATCACAAAGCTGGAAGGGGACAGACAGGCCATCGAGTCCCACCCTCTGCTCAGTGCAGGATCAGCCTCAAGCATCCAGGAGAAGGATCTGTCCAGCCGCTGCTTGGAGACGGCCAGTGAGGGGGAGCTCCCCACCTCCTTAGGCAGCCCCTTCCACTGCTGAACTGGACTCCTAGAATCCTAGAGTGGGAAGGGGCCATACAGGCCATAGAATCATAGAATCATAGAGTTGGAAGGGGCCATCCAGGCCATCTAGTCCAGCCCCCTGCTCAAGGCAGGATCAGCCTCAAGCATCCAAGAGAAGGATCTGTCCAGCTTGTCCCTGCTTGAAGACCACCAGTGAGAGGGAGCTCCCCACCTCCTTAGCCAGCCCCTTCCACTGCTGAACTGGACTCATAGAATCCTAGAGTGAGAAGGGGCCATCCAGGCCATCTAGTCCACACCCTGCTCAACGCAGGATCATCCTCAAGCATCCAGGAGAAGGATCTGTCCAGCCGCTGCTTCAAAACTGCCAGTGAAGGAGCACTCACCACTATTTTAGGGGGTGTCCAGAAAAACTTCAGAATCTGCACGTGTTCAGGGTTCCTGCAAACACCCTTCTCATGCCCTCAATTACCCTCCCGCCCCCGCCCCCCTCTGCTTTCAGACCCCGGGTCAACTCACCGCCATGAGCGTCATAATGAACCCGCAGTGCACAACGCGAAGCTTTAGTGGATGGTCAAATTCAGGGGGCAGCTTGGTCCTGGTGAGGTCATAATAAATTGCCCCCAGGCCCACTGCGAGCAAAAGGGCTGCCAGGACGCCTCCGGCAGCAAGCAAGATGGCAAGGAGCAGGACCATTTCCCCTTTCGGAAGGGGATGCGGTGCAGGGATGCCTGGGAAGGCCGTGCCAACTTCCCAGGTGACTCCACGGAGCTGTCTGCTCGGCTTTCCTCCGCCTGCCTCTTTGCTGTTCGGCTGGCAAGGTGAGTTGTGAAGAAAGAGCCCAGTTGTCACTCACAATTATGCAGGCAGTCATTCTTCAGGGAAACAACGGAGGCTGAATTGATCCGGCAGCTTGCACAACAGTGTGCCAATGGTTCAGATAGAGCTCTGGCCTCTATTGGGTCAGTGGCACATGCCACTGGGCAGGTGCCACTGACTCAATAGAGGCCAGAGGGAATTGGGTAGGTTTTCTTCAGAATTCGCTGGGGATTCCAGCAGATTTGACTCAAAAATATATGACACCCCCTCCCCCCCAAAAAAATCTCATTGGTCTCTAAAGTATCTTGAATCTAGCTCAGGTTCTCCCAGTAATTCAGGGTGGGGGATCCTTCCCCTCTAGGGCACAGGAGAGCCCTGGAAGAACTGTACCTAGTTCCTCTTTTTCATTCTCTCCTGACAACAGTCCCAAGTGGGTCGGAAAGGCTGAGAAAAAGAAGAGCTGAAGAAGAGCTGGGATTTTGGTCCCCCACTTTTCACTACCTGAAGGAGCCTCAAGATGGTTTACGATCACCTACGCTTGCTCTCCCCGCAACCGACACCCTGCGAGGGAGGTGAACCTGAGACAGCCCCGATATTACTGCTCAGTCAGAAGAAGAGTTGGTTCTTATATGCTGATTTTCTCTACCCGAAGGAGTCTCAAAGCAGCTTACATTTGCCTTCCCTTCCTCTCCCCACAACAGACACCCTGTGAGAGAGGTGAGGCTGAGACAGCCCTGAGATTACTGAAGAAGAAGTTGGTTCTTATATGTCACTTTTCTCTACTCGAAGGAGTCTCAAAGCGGCTTACAATCCCCTTCCCTTTCCTCTCCGCATCACAGACACCCTGTGAGGGAGGTGAGGCTGAGAGACCCCCGATATTACTGAAGAAGCTTTCTCAGTGCTGTGGCGAGCCCAAGGTCGCCCAGCTGGCTGCATGTGGGGGAGCGGGGAATCAAACCCATCTTGCCAGATTAAAAGCCAGTGCTCCTAACCACTACACCAAGCTGGAGGGAGTCTACAGCCTCCTCCCTGTGAACATGGAGGATCCATGGCCAAAGGCCCCCACAGGACATTGCCTAGACCAGGGGTAGTCAACCTGTGGTCCTCCAGATGTTCATGGACTACAATTCCCACGAGCAAATGCTGGCAGGGGCTCGTGGGAATTGTAGTCCATGAACATCTGGAGGACCACAGGTTGACTACCCCTGTCCTAGACCACAAAAGTATGTGTGTCACCCCGACTACATCCTCCTCCCACAGCTGAGATGTGGGTTTTGGGTTAACCTGACACCAATGAAGCAACCATGGATTAGGGTGGATGCCCAGTAATCAGGACAGAATCATTAGCAGGAATTCCTTCCATCATGCTTGTCTTCACCAATTGGATTCCATTCCATTAGCAACCCTCTGATTACACCCCACGGAAGACATGCCGAAGGAAGTCCCTCCCCCCCCCCAATACAGACTTAGATGCAACTTCGGTTATGTTGGTTGTTTTTTTATTTCACAACTGGCTGGGCTTGTTTTTCTACTCCTTTGGTCTGTAGGACAAATACCTTAATTGCTCTGCTTGCCTCATCGTCTTTGTTCCCATCTCCATCTCCCGTCAGCTTTAGCACTCCGCAGAGATAGCATCTGAAGCACCTTGGCCACATTATTTCCTTATGCAAGAGGGTCCCTGCGCCCATTGCACAAACGTTAAACCCTGGATCCAGAGGGGTGTGTCCATGTGCTTTGTTTCGACGCGCAAAGATTATACGGATCTCTTGCGGGCGTCACGCCCAGCCTGATGAGATGGTTTACGAAGTGGGTTGAAAGAGCCTGCATCAGGGCGAATTAAAGGTGTCAAAAAGTAATCTCCTAGCCTAGGGAGAGGAGAAAAGCCCAGGGCTACAGGCTAAAGTTATTGCAGTGTGATATAAAACAGGCCTCTGACAAATGAGAGGCAAGGCCAAAAATGTATACAGGGATATTGGAAGATGGGTGGAAAGGGATCGTGATTGAGCAAGATCTGTCACCATCCCTACCCAACTGCAGCCATGAACCAAAGGCTTGGTGCCATGTAGAGGATGGAGCAGAATTGTTCTCTCTTGGCCCGGAGGGACGGACCAGAATGAATGGGATGAAACTAATTCAAAAGTCATTCCGTCTATAAACCTCCGGAAAACGTTCCTGACAGCTAGAGCGGTTCCTCAGTGGAACAGGCTTCCTTGGGAGGTGGTGGGTTCTCCATCTTCGGAGATTTTTAAACAGAGGCTGGAGAGCCATCCGATGGAGAGGCTGATTCTGTGAAGGCTCAAGGGGGTGGCAGGTTAGCGTGGAGGAGCGATAGGGCTGTGTCCTGCATAGTGCAGGGTTGGTTCAGGCCGACCGGATTTCAGATCTCAGGCCAAGCAAGGCTGGCCTTGGGGGGTTGAAGACCACCAAGGCAGTCGAGGTTGTTAAGCAGAGGCCGGAAATGGCAAACTACCTCTGCTGCCTCGGAAACACTTCCGGGTCACCGTTAAGTCAGCTGCGACTCGATAGTCCTCGCCCTTCCTTTACACCAGGAAAGAAACAACTCCGACATCTGCTTCCGTTTTTTTTATTATTTTTACTCTTACCTGGTGTAAAATATAAGGATTTGGAGGACGGTTGCGTTTTCCCCCCAAATGGATTATAGGAAGATCCACAAAGAGTGCATTTAACGTCAGGATTCATCCTAACTTGACAATGTGCCAAATCTGGTTCTTCTCTCCGGTATCCTGAGATGCTGGCTGAACCACCATTGCGTGTGGTTAAGTCAGCTTAAGCCCAGACGAATTTTAGAAGCACAGATTAGTTGGAATCAGGCGACCGACCTGTGGAGCCAACGTGCTTCTCCTTGCGTTTCTGGCAGCCCTGCAGAGAGATTTGGGGGGTGTTATTTTTAGGAAAGGGAGCTGCTCGAAGCCACCTGGCAAACTGATTTTCCACCTCAGGCCGATAATCCTGAGGAGGTGGGAGAAATGACACAGAGGCCTAGTGTACGGCCCGAACAAGGACCGCTCAGTTTTGGGACGGGGAACAAACGGAACAGTGTCCCCTTCCAGAAATAAGGAGTCCCACCTAAATATATTTTTTTAAAAAACCCAAAGGAAATAAATGCTCAGTTATTCAAGCGGGCAGAAATCCGACAAGGTCAGAATGCGGAGGGTTTGCTGAGAATTATGGCATGGAAAGAAAAACAGCGAGGTCGGGGTGGGTGGGGTGGGGGGACTCGTGGTGTTAACGGCGTTTTGGGAAATAAGCAATGGATTGTCCTGGACACCCACTTGTTAAGCTCTCGAGAAAGGCTGGCATTTATTCGGGAAAATAGAGCTCCCCGCCAAAGCTGTGGGGACTTTCTCGGGATAAAAGCCAGGCTTTGTGGCTTTTGGGTTCATTTCGTTTTTTTTTAAAAATGCTGGAGGCGTTTCACAAACCACCACCAGCCGGGACGTATTTTTCAAAGGGCTACTCCTTTCTTAGCCCTGTTAGTCTCCGAAAATGGTTTGGCTCAGCACGCCAACTAACTGAGCAATCTCCGCGGTATGTCCTCTGCTCTCTTTGCGACATTCGCTACACGTTTCAGAGGAAGTGCTCTTCTTTTCTGCTGTTTTCTTTCCCTCCTTATCGTTGAGCTGCAAAATCACAATCCTGTGGCACTTTAGTGAGCCCTAAGAAGGGCTGCTTCCAGACAAGGGGGTGCAAAACCACTGCCCCCCCCCCTTTCCGTGGAATGGAAGCAGATGCAAAGTATCAATGCTCCCCACCCTCTGCCCATCCCCACACTGCTTGCTGCTGTGGTCCCCTCACCCGACACCTCCATTCTTCCCCTTTTCTCCAGAATGCAGACATGATGGCCTTTTCCTAGTCCCCCACCCTCCAGGTAGGGCTGCCAGTTTCTGGGCAGTAGCTGGAGATCCCCTACAGGGCTAGACAAACTGCGGCCCTCCAGATGCCCATGGACTGCAATTCCCATGAGCCCCTGCCAGCTGGCAGGGGCTCATGGGAATTGTAGTCCATGGGCTCCTGGAGGGCTGCAGTTTGATTACTCTTGCTCTAGAATTACAGCCCATCTCCAGATGGTATATATCTATGACTAATATAATGCAATGTAATTTAGAATGGCATGTGTGTGTATATATATATACATGCCATTCTAAATTACATTGCCTTATATTATATTTCTCTGGCTTGCAAACAGAAAACAGCCAAATGCCCAGCTTCAAAGATGCTTCCATGCTTGAGAGGACAAGCAGAGGCCAGAAGGGCCAGGTCTCACCACCTGCTGACAGCAACTAATTATCTAGTCACCCATTATCCTCTGAATGTAGGCATATATTTATCGAACCTGGCCCGCAACTCAATCTCTAGTGAAGACAAACACAACATATGCAGCTTGCTGGGTTTGTCCTATTTCTCTCTGGAATTGGTTCGCCGTTTCCATTGTGCTGCGTGATAACTCACTCTCACTTCTTTGCCTTTAAATATTGCTGACTTCCATTTCATGACAACCGTATCGGAGGAAGTGTGCTTGCCCATGAAAGCTCATACCTTGAATAAAAGTCTGTTGGCCTTAAAGGTGCTTGCTGGGCTTCACATTAAGCCACCTCCAGGTTTGCAGAGATCAGTCCTCCTGGAGAAAAAAGCTGCCTCGGAAGGTAGTGACTGTGGCATGATACAACACAAAGGCCCTCCCCTCCCTTGGCTCCACCCCCACCCCCAAAAACTCCAGGAATGCTCCTGGACTTTTGCTCTTCTCGCTACAGAAGACGGGCGTGGCTGTACTCCTTGTGCTGTCTTCGCAATAGACTTTGCAAAGACTCACTTCCAACCTGCCACCAGATGTCATCCTCGTATGGTAGAATGCAAGAGACGGCACTCCTCTGACCCGCCTGCGTTTTTTAGGGGGGATTTTGTTAAACTTTTGCTTCTGCTGAAACCAAATGCACAGGTTTGTCTTTTAAAATATTGCTTTTAAGTATAATAGCGTACAACAAAACGTCCCACAAATATATATATATAGAGAGATGTATTTGTTTAGAGTATATTTGGCATATTCGTACTTTGCATGGCTCAAGACAGCAGACGTAGTACTCCCCTTCGTTGTTTTATATTCACAACGGCCCTGTGAGGAGGAGGAGAGTTAGTTCTTATATGCTGCTTTCCTCTACCCAAAGGAGGCTCAAAGCGGCTTCCAGTCGCCTTCCCTTTCCTCTCCCCACAACAGACACCCTGTGAGGGAGGTGGGGCTGAGAGAGCCTTTATATCAATGCTAGGTCAGAACAGTTTTATCAGCACTGTGGCGAGCCCAAGGTCACCCAGCTGGCTGCATGTGGGGGAGCGGGGAATCAATCCTGGCTCATCAGATTAGAAGTCGGCACTCCTAACCACTACACCAAACTTGGAGGGAGGTTAGGCTGAAAGAAAACGATCGGGCCTAGGATACCCAGTAAGTTTCACAACCAGTAGGGAGTGAAAACCAAGTTGATCCAGTCCTCAGTGCAAACCTGCAGCACGGCATTACGCTGATTCCAGAATGAGCACTCCAGATGTGTGGCGTGGTCCTTTAAAACAGCTGGCCTTGATATGAAGTAAAGTTGTGGCAATGAGAAAAGGGTGACTCCCCCCCCACACACACACACACCGAGTGTTCTCCTATCAGAAATTACTCCCCCACAACCGCTTTAAGCCTCTAGCAAAGAAAAAAAAAGAGACAGGCAATATAGAGATTTAAAGCAGCCCAGAAGTCATTTTGGATACAGGAAACAGCACAGGAGAGACAGACCTGATATTTAGCAAACCCTCCACGGCTGCCTTCTTAGGCCATGTGACAGTTCCCATCAGTGAATTCCATCACCATGTGTAGTTTAGCCGGAGACAGATGTATTTGTCTGGAGCCTTTGTTGCTGACCCTCCGGACAAGGAACTTAAGCAGCGTGGCTCTCGCCTCCGTTCCTCTGTCCTCATAACCGCGTGAGACAGGTCGGGCCAAGGGCCAAGGGTCGAAGCGACTATGTAATTTTGCGTGAGCCGAAGCCCGGCTGAGAACGCTGCATTTTATTCGAACACGGAGCAAGCCTTCTTGCGGCCATCCCACAGGCCGCTGGACATCCGTCGTGCAGTTTGGTGAAACACCTGTGTGTTTTCAAAATGCAGCTGACTTAACGGGACCTTGTGGGTTTTTCAAAGCTAAAGATGGACAGGGTTGGTTTGCCGTCGCCCAACGATGATCCGTTATCACACTGAAAGCCCTCAAGCTGGAAAGTCCTCAAGCGGGAAATGAAATTTAAAGTTTGCAGTCTGGGGGGGGGGGGGAATAATGAAATTCACATAGGAGAACCGGATGCCTTGGGCTGTCAGCGTGGCCGAAAAGATGAAAACAGAGGAGTTCTTGTTGATTTCCATTGTGAGTTCTGTCGTTGCCTGGCGTTCCAGCCTGTGCTAAGGAAGAACAGTAAAACGGAACTCAAAATGCTAAGGCAGGGTTCTGAAGAAAAGATTAGAAGGGGCAACTGGCCTGTGAAAACAAGTTAAAGATCTACCGGGAGCAGCCAAACAAGGCAGAGAACAGATTGCAACACCTCTTTCCCCTTCACCCAGTTACCGTTTTGCAAAAGCAACCTTAGTGTCGTCACCCCAGGCACAATAGCTTCGCTGCAACCTTGCCGTGCAAAGCAGATGAGTGTTCAGAACCATTCCCTGTGAAGCAAGGCACCATTGGGGCAGAAGAGTCCCTGGGTGGCTCAGGGTGGCGAATGCTGGCAGGGGCTTCTGGGAATTGTAGTCCATGGACATCTGGAGGGCCGCAGTTTGACTACCCCTGGGTTAGGGTGTTGGACAAAGATCACGGAGACCGAGGTTCAAATTCCAATCTTGTCGGGATGTTTGCTTCCTGGGGGTGATCTGGAGTCATCCGCAGCCTCTCGGTTTGATCTCCCTTGCAGGGTTGTTGTGATGACAAAATGGGGAAGGGAGAGGGTCCTGTATGCAGCCTTGGTCTCCTTGGAGGAAGGATGAGATCAAACCCCACTAGAGGTGGCCCAACTGTGGTTCTCCAGAGGTGCATGGACTACAATTCCCATGAGCCCCTGCCGGCAGGGGCTCATGGGTATTGTAGTCCATGCACTTCTGGAGAGCCACAGTTGGGCCATGCCTGCACTAGACAGATGGCTCTGCCTTGCAGCTTCAAACAAACTGGGAACACAGAGCTCTTCCACCCAGTCTTGGGTTGAGGCCAGGGCCAAGATCAACATGGCCCCTTCTCAGCTGGCATTTACATCTATGCACCCCACACCTATGTCGTTCTGCTTGGGTGGTAGGGGGTATTTGGGTGCCAGTCTTGTGGGGTTTTATTGGTCCATGAGATTTTATAATTGCAAGCTGCCACAAGGGGGTAGCAGGTGACAGCGGATAAGCCAGAGGGCTGTGAGTGTCCTGCATAGTGCAGGGGGTCAGACTAGATGACCCAGGACATCTCTGCCAACTCTATGATTCTGAGTCTCTGGAGAGTGGCAGGATAGGAGTCCAGAAATAATAAATAAATGAACCTCAGTGTGTTACACCTACTATAGGTGCTGTATAGTCTTCCAGCAGAGTCCCCCAAAAAAGCATGTTACAGTAGCCCAGCCTGGCAGAGTCAGCATGCTGGTCAGACTGAGTGCAAGGAGGGGGGCTCGTTTCCACCCCACCCCACCCCCACAGAGGCCCAACAGGTTTAGGGTGCGGGCGGCTGGCTGTTCCGCCGCCAGCCCTTGGACCCGGGATCAAAAAGCCGCCCGTCTTTACGACGGGGGCGGGGCGGAGGGGGGGAAGGAGACCTCGGGCGGCCGCGTCTCGGTTTCAAAGGGCTCCGAGCGAACCGCGGCAAGCCCCGGCTTGCAAGAGGCCTGCCTCCCCGGGAAGGCCAGGGTGCGCGCCTGCTGGCGTTTTGCAGCCGCGGAGTGTGTGTGTGTGTGTGTGTGTGTGTGTGTGTGTGTGCGGGGGGGGGAGGCGAGCCAGCCCGCCCGCCCAACCAGCCACTCAGAGCCACACAGTCGGGGAGTTCCCCTCCCTGAGCCCTCCGGCTGTCAATCAGGCGCAAGGGGCTATAAAAGCGCGCGCCGAGCCGCGGAAGGCGAGCAGAGGCGAAAGGGGCCCGGCAGGGTCCGCGCGGAGTGGCCCCCGGGCGCAGCAGCGGAGCCCAGGCAGGGCCGGCCACGGGCCGACGGGAGGCCAGCTGCCCTGCACGCCTCCAAGTGTCCCGCCTGCCTGAGCCTCTTCGCGAGCCAAGCCATTTCCTGAGTCCCAGAATAGCCCCGGCTCGTCTGCGCGCAGCACGGCCGGCTCCCAGGCCAGGCGCCGCCGCTCCAATGCCTCGCCGCGCGGTCGGGGAAGGCGCAGCAGGAGGACGAGGCCCCGCACACGCCCAGAGCCAGCCGCGACAGGAGGAGGAGGAGGCGGCGGCCGGGGAGGCGCGCCGGGCGCCTCGGGAAACTTGGGGGCGTCTTGGCGCCTTTGAGCGGCCACCTTCGCGACCCTCCCCCGCCTAGGAACAGCGCCGCGGGTCCCTTTTCTTTGGAGAGGAGGCGATTACGTTGCAAGGAAGACGGCAGCTCCCTTCCCCGCGCCTCACCTGGACTCTCACCTGCGGGAGACTGCCTGGCCAAGAAGAAGACCCCCGACGGCGCGCTTGCCCCGGGGTGGGCAGACGGGAGCAGCCGCCCATCGTTTTCTTCTTCTTCTTCTTCTTTTTGAGAAGGGCGCCCCCCCCTCTGATTTGGGGAGGGGGAAGGAGAGGTCGGCGCCGGCCGGGAGGCGGGGCTGACGGCGGGACGGAGCGCCCCTGTCCGCCTCGGCGCAGGATGGTTTGGAAATGGCTGGCCGCCTGGCTCCTGCTCCCCGTCCAGCTGCTGGGCCTGGCGGCGAAGGCGCTGCTGGGCGCCCTCGTGGGCGCGCTGCTGCCCGCCAAGGTGCGCGACTGGGCCGGGGACTGCGTGCTGATCACCGGCGGGGGACGAGGCATCGGCAGGCACCTGGCCAGGGAGTTTGCCAGACGGGGCGCCCGCAAGGTGAGCGCTGGGGGGACGGAGGGGGCGGGAGGGGGGGCAGAGGGTCGGTTGCTGACTGGGGGGAGGGAGGCTTGCAGGTTCCGGAGGGTTTTGCAAGAGGGGTGGGTGGGGAGGAAGTCGGGGCAGGCTTAACTCTTGCAAAGGGAAGCTCGGCTGGCAGACGTGCGTGGGATGTTTGCTTCTCCCGTCGGTGACAGTTTGCAGTGGGACGGGCAGGCTCCCGGAGAGGGGTCCTTTCCAACCTCCCGGCCGGAGGGAGAGCAAGTGGGCTTCCTGTTGTGCATTAGGGGTGTAGGAAGGGTCCGATCCGGCTTTGAACTCTCCCCCAGTGAAAGGGAGGGGCGCGGCGCCCGGCTGCAACCGACTGAACGGCCGCTCCTAACCGAGGGGGCTTTCCAGGAAGGCCAGAAGCAGCGGAGTTTTGGCCTCACCTTCTTCTGGGGCGCGCCACGCTGCCTTGCCGCCCCGAAGCAGGAATTTGCTGCTCCCATATGGAGCTCTGGCTAAGCAGAGGCAAAAGGCATGCCCTTCCTGTATGCCCAGAGGCACTCCGATTGGGGCTGCGGTGTGCCGCGGACAAGCCTGCCAGAAGGGCCGGCAGAGGAAAACGACCGGGTGGGAAAGGCTTACTCGACGCCATGTCTGAACGCCTCCATGTGCAGAGGCAGTGTACCTGAGTGCTAGGAAGGAAAGGGGGCGTGGTCTTGTCTGGGGCGCGGCTGGGAAATGGGATGCCACCCTAGGCTCTTGGGCATGATCCGGCTGTTCCCGTCCGCCTCTTCTGGATCCCAGGAGGCGGATCCTGCTCGGTCCTTTGGAACTGAGTCCTCCCATAGACAGGGCTCGAACTCGCGACCGCCCGCGAGCCTAACGCGCGTCTCACCGACCCACCAGAGCCACCTTTCGAAAAAACTGAATGGGAGGCCCCGCAAACGGAGCGGGGGATTTTGATTGGGTCGCGCCTCGAGCCAGGGAGAGAAACCTGAGCCTCGACTTCTGATTGGCCGTGGGGGTTCCAAAGGGGCGTGGCCGCGCGGTGGGCGTGTCGGTGTGGGTGTGTAGCCCGGGGCGGTGGGGAATTCTCACCCAGTCTCACCCAGCCTGCAGACAGCGGCCAGGTGCTGATCCCGGTTGGGTCTCAGGCGATGGAGACAACACCACCGTCGTGTGGGAACTTGCCCCAGAGCAGAAGGCGTGGGGTGCATCGGTTGCCGTGCGCGCGCAGTTTGCTGACAGGGCGGCTTTTGTGACTTACCTGCCGGGGGAGGTGGGCGTATTGGTGGGTGGGTGGTTTTTGCGTTTCCACTCTGCCTCAAAGCGATGTACGTTCTTCCGAGAGGCTGGGCGGGGTGCTCAGCCAAGGAACTTTGCACCCAACCCAGTGAGATGAGCAGATGGGAAACCCCCACCCCACCTCTTGCCCCCCCCCCCCCCGCTTGGCTTGCCTTCAAATACCTTAACGTTCTTCTGGGTTAATGTTGCTGGAGGGGATCAGATGCCACGCCCTCGGCTTCTGCTCAGGGAACAAGCAGCGGTTGTGGGCATGCGGCCCAGCCTGAGATTGCGAGAGGACCTTGGATGAGATGGGAAGCAGTGCATTATCCCCTGCATAATGAGAATAGCGTCCACGGTTTGCAGAATACGGAACCTTCCCTTTCAGAGGCAGTCAACCTCTGAGCCCCACAGCAAGGTGGCAACCTCAGGGGAAGGCCTCGGCCTCCAAACTGTGGCTCTCCAGGTGCCCGTGTGCTACCATTCCCATGAGCCCCTGGCAACAACAGCCCTTTGAGGTGGGTCAGGCTGAGAGTGTGTTGCTGGCCCCAGCATCCGTGGCAGAGGGGGCGGACATGGGAGGCCGGTGAAGCTGAGAGCTTGGCCTTCCCAAGGTCAGCCGGCGAGGAGGGATTTGAATCTGTAGCTCCCCAGTTCTTAATTGCAATTTAGCCTAAGGAAACCTCGGTGCAAGGTCAGCTGGCGGCAGGATTTAGGTATTTGGGCCTGAACCTAATCCACGTCCGCCCTTCCTGACCTCTGCAGCAATTCAGGCCCTGCCGGGGTTAAAGGTTTAGGGGCCTGGTATGTTTTGCTTGTCGGGAGTGGCTGCTTATCTGTGTTGATGAATGTTGCTGGGGAAGGGGTGGAGCTGCTGCTTTGCAAAGGACCCGTCATGAGTGTGGGGCTCGCCCACTTGCAAGCTGAAGGCCACCTTATCTCCTTCAGGCTGGAGGTAGAACAGGCATTCTTCTTCAAGACGGGCTTGCAAGAGCCAAGCAGAAAAACAAAATAGCTGCCTGTGCTTGAGAGTCGCTTCAGGGGAGCAAAGAGAACATTCAGCCACGTTTTCTGGATGTGTTTCCTTAGGAAAAGATATTTCCACGATAAAACAAACCAAAATAGCCTGGGATTATTTGTGTGTGCGTAGAAGAAAAAGAAGAACTGCTTTTCTTTTCTTTTTTTACTGGCCCAAGGAATTCCAAAGTGTTTTTTTCACTACCAAAAGAAGTCTCAAATCTGTTTACAAACACCTTTTCCCCTTCCCCTCCACCACAGCAGGCGCCCTGTGAGGTTGGTGGAGGGAGCTGTGACCTGCCCAAGGCCACCCAGCTGGCTGCATGTGGAGGGAATCTAACCCGGCTCGCCAGACTGTGATTGTAGTCCAGCAGTGGAATGGGCTGCCTAAGGAGGTGGGGAGCTTCCCCTCACTGGCAGTCTTCAAGCAGCGGCTGGATGGATCCTTATCCTGGATGCTCTGGGCTGATCAATCCTGCATTGAGCAGTGGGTTGGACTAGATGGCCTGCATGGCCCCTTCCAACTCTAGGTGTCTAGGATTGTAGTCCAGCAGTGGAATGGGCTGCCTAAGGAGGTGGGGAGCTTCCCCCTCACTGGTGGTCTTCAAGCAGCAGCTGGACAGATCCTTATCTGGATGTCTGAGGCTGATCCCGCATTGAGCAGAATTGAATGGCCTGCATGAGCTCTTCAAAAGGCACGTGTCATCATGGAAAGGAGGCACTGACTTAACTACACATAGCCCCACAGTTTATATCTCCAGTGGGGACCCAGAGTGGCTGACCACACCATTCTCTGTTTGAGCAACTGGTCTGCTTCTGCAGGGGGTGGATTTGCCTGTGGGTCTCCTCCATTGGTGTTCAGCCCTCAAGCCATTGCAAATGCCCCCAACTCACTCCAGAGCTTAGTGTCAAGAGAGGCTCGTGTCATTTTTAGGACAAACCAATTGACTGAAATGTGTGTTTGTGTGTGTGCTGGAGGTGTGTGAAGCTGGATATGCTTGGATAATTGCATCGGTTTTGCGCTCTTGACGGGACTCCTAGGTGGGCGGGGTGTGGGCTGCTACAGACCCACATGATTACCTTGCTGGAATTTAGGGTCGTGGAAGGGGAGCAGGGCTTCAGGGAGAGGGCAAGCAGGAGAAGATAAGATATCCTTTTAAAATGTCAGTTCCTGAGGTGTTGGAAGGGCTTGTCTCCGTGTTGGCGCTCCCCATCCGCAGACGGAAGAGCCGAGCGCCGGAGATAGGCGGCGATCTATAACCACAGATCTGAGAAGCTTGCCTCTGATGAACCGGCCCGGTGGATAAAAAGCTAGCCCGGCTGCTTGGCCTGTCGTCAAAGGCCGGCCCGCTTTCTCACTCGGAGCCTTTTGCTTCTCCGTAACCACGCTGGAAGGGCCTTCTGGTGCCAGCATTTGATCAGACGCTTTGTGAATTTGATTAATTAAATAGAAGTCTTTGGGCAGGAACCGGACGGGTTCTAATCCATTTGGGAGCCAGGCTCAAGTCCCGGCGTAACTTACTTTGCGAAACCCATAAAGCTGCTTTCGACGGAGATGGCATTTTGGTCTCCCAAGCTGAGGACACTGTGCTCTGACTGGCAGCAGCTTTCCACGGATTCGGACTGGGGTCTTTCACGACCCCCAGTGACCTTGGGGGTGTAGGGGACAGAACCAGGGCCCTTCTGCGTGCCGATCCCATGCTCTTCTGGCGACCCTCCCGACCCTCCTGTGACAATGACCCGGTCCCAAGCTCTGCAGTGATCTCTGGAGATCAGCTGGTGGTTTCAGGAGAGCTCCAGGCCCCGCCAGGAGACTGGCAACCCCTTCCATCAGCTGGATGATGGCAAACATTTGAGCGATTCTCTTATCAACATTGATCGTTGAGACTGTGCTGCAGCTGCCAGCCAATAAAGCTGACTCGGCTGGGGAAGGGTCAAGCTCATGAGGTTTGACCCTTCGTCCCAGTGGAGGCTAAATGGATTCTAATTAATAGGCTTGACAATCGGGTAGCTGCCTGGGAGCAGTTGCAAATTGCATGTTTCCCTCTTGGCCGGGCTATAAATCATGCCCGGTTAACGCGGGGTCCTGCCCAGTTCTCTTCTTAATCACATCTCCCGGGATCCTATGGATTGCGGCTAATTATACAGCACGAGGCCCCGATGCAGTGAGTTCATCGGGTGCAAAGCCGTTTTTTACGCATTACCATGCTCGTCCCGCATGTGGCTTATGACATCCTTGTAGGGTAGGCTGGTGGGAAACCAGGATATCACTCTGAGGGTTTTTGTGTGTGTTTGTGTGTAGGGGGGGGGGAGTTATCCCTGCCTCTTTGTCTGCAGGTTGACGGTTTGCCCCTGGATGGAAGCTTTTTTATCTATCCAAGCAAGTTGTGTTTGATTATCCAAGTGGATAATCGTGTTTGCTTGTTTGTCGATTGATATTGATTGGATTTATTTCCTGCCGCTCTTGGCCAAGGGGGTCGCAAAGTAAGAATCCCGGTACAATAAAAGCCCACCCCAGTTAAAGTAGGCAAAAAATAACCTCAGCCAGGTCAATCTGCAGTTGGCAGCTATTAACTTAATGCCCCCAAAAGGGGGGTGCAAGGGGGGGCTGTCCCAGGATATTCTGGCCCTAGCCTGGACCAAATATCTGGCGGAAGAGCTCTGTCTCGCAGGTCCTGCAGAACTGTGTGCACAGAATGAGAAGTGTTGGTTTTATAAGCCGCTTTTCACTACCCAAAGGGGTCTCGAAGCACCTTTCCTTTCCTCTCCCCACAACAGGCACCCTGTGAGGCAGGTGGGACTGAGAAAAGACTAGAAAGAACTGTCACTAGCCCAAGGTCACCTGGCTTTACAGATTTCTCCTTTTCCGGCTCCTGCACATGGGATTAACCCGTTGCACATTGGATGGCCAGAGAAGGAGCAAGTTTGCATTCCTGGAAGAAACCTGGGTGTGAAGGCTTTTTGACCAGCTCCTCCTTTGTGCAAGTGTGTGTGTCTGTGTGCAGTGCATGCATGTGTCTGTTTGTGTACTGTACGCACATGGAAGGAGCATTGGCACCGTTTGCCTCCTTTGCAGCTCAGGGTTCATCAGCCGGTCAGCCAGTCCCCTCCCCCCCCATGACATCATGACAATTGTTTACCCTTTACACGGAGGAAAGACTGAAGGAGGCATTTGGACTCCCATCTGCAATAGTCTCCCCCCCCTCCTTTTTCTTCTACTTTACCCCCTTCCGCAGGGCCAAGCAAATTTCTCTGGCCCCAGCCTCTCCCTGGATTTCCTACTTTTCCAGCACTGCAGAAATTTGGCGGTAGGCAAAGTAGGCTCCAGCCACCCTTCCTTCCACAGGGAGAAATAAACACCCACCTCTTTACAGAAAAAAAGGGAAACCATGTCCTCCTTCTCCCATCTGATCTCAGGAGCCAAAGGCCTCCATCGCCGGAGCATTCCCCCTCCCAGGCATGCCCAGCTTTAGAAACGATAAATAAGTTCCACATATCTCCGTGTATTTGTTTAATCTTTTTCCCGGCAGTCACATGGAAAGAGCCATGTTTATTTTATCGATTCCCATTTCAACTTGGCGTGTCCTCCTGGGACCTTAAAGCCGTGTACATAGCCCATGCGGTCTTCCCTTGGATGCTCACAACAGCCCTGCGAGGTGGGTTCAGCTGAGAGAGAGTGACTGGCGCAAGAGGCGTATGGGGTGGAGTGGGGATTTGAATCTAGGTCTCCCCAGCCCTAGTCCCCAGCTGCTCAATCCGTTGACCATTTCCCGTTTTGATTCTGGAGGAAAAGACTAGGCTCCTAGAACAACGGGGGAAGCGAGTTCCAATGACGTCTAGTGATGTCAATGGACCTCCGAACTTCTGCGAACATCCAGGGAGTTCTTACGGATCTCCTGGGCGGTTGAGAATCCCTGGACTAGAGAGTTTACAAAGCAACACAAAGGAACGGTCAGTGAATGCCATGTTCTCATTCTTTCCTACCAGTGTGCTGTAGCATCATGGTCAGGGTGTTGAGCTAGGATCTGGGAGAACCAGGTCCGGAATCCAGAGTGGGCGCCTTTGGGCCAGCCACGGACTCTCCGCTTAGCGACTCTGACCAGCAGCAGTTCTTCAGAGTCTCGAACGCAGCTCCTTCTCTTCCACGACTACCTGATCCCTTGGACTGCAGATGCCGGGGATCGAACCCTTGGCGTGCAAAGTGGGCGTTCTACCACTGAGCCGCAGGCCCCCATCCCAGCCATCGGCTGCCTTGAGCTAATTAAGGCGCCATCGCTTCCCTCCCTGCCCCGTCGACTTCCGACGGCAGCTTCTTTTGGCCGCGGTCCTCAGCCGCCGGATGGAGACCAGCTAAGAGCATTCCGCCGGCCTGCCAACCGCTGGGGTCACGCAGAGGTAACCACAGGGCAGCAGCCCCCGCGCCAGCCTTCCGCAGCAGGGATTAACCGCCTCGCTGGTCCACTGCCCTCGGCAATTTTCTGGTCAGTAACTTTTTGAAAAGCGTGTCTGCCGTGGGAGGGAGGGAGGGAGTGAGGGCGGGCCGAGAAGGGCCAATGCAGAAGGGGGGGGGAGAAGGAAGGCTGGCGGGCTTCCAGGGGGGGGAGCTATTTTCTCCAAAAGCTCCAGTCCCGGACAGAGATTGAGTTCCTCCCCGGCCCCCAACTCTGCATGCTTTTTGGTTTCTAGAACCGTTCTGGAGGGCTCACTCTGCTGGAAGTTAGATGGGTGGGAGACGCCGGGTGTTTCTCGACACGCGGTGTTTCCCAGCCTGTGGATTGGGACCCAGAAGAGGGTCAAGAAGAGCCTGAAAGTGGATTGCGGGCCGGCCGTCCCCAGTGGCCGCCCCTTTTCTTTCTGTTGCTCTCTTCTGCGTGTGAGATCTGGCCCCGAGACAGGACACTGGAGGGGTTAATGGAGAGGGAGGGTGGTCCGAGGCCAGACTGAGGCCACGTAGGCTGGACTGCCCCTCGCTTGGGGTCAGTAGTGGGGCAGTTGCCCCCATGGCGTGATGGATGCCCGATTCTCAAGGCAGAATGCTGAATTAGACAACGCAAGATCATTGCTTGCCTAGGGTGCCCCCCCCCCCCAAACCCGTGAGCTAGCCCTGGATGGGTCATTGTACCAAAGCCGATTTGGACTTGTTGTCTTGGAGCTCTCTCAGCCTCACCTGCTTCACAGGGTATCTGTCGTGGGGAGAGGAAGGGAAGGCAAATGTCAGCTGCTTTGAGACATACGAGACATGCAGCTTGGGCCAGTCGCAGTTCTCTCGGAGCTCTCTCAGCCTCACCTGCCTCGCGGGCTAGGTGACTGTTGTGGGGAGGAGAAGGTTAGACAATTGTAAGCTGCTTTAAGACTCCTTTGGGTCGAGTAAACAGCGGAGTTCAAAAAACAGCCCTTCTTCTTCTGCCTAGCGATTTCCTCCCCCCCCCCCACTGCTGTCCTCAAGCCAGAAACCCTTGTGCTGAAAACAGCCCCCCCCCTTTTTCCTGTTATTTATTTGATATGTTATATCCCCGTGTTCCTCAGCCAGTCTGGCTCCAGAGTTGGCTAACTACACACACACACACAATACATAGCTAATGCAAAGAAGAGAAAGTGCAAACTTGAAGAGTAGCCAGCAAAACTCACAATCCACACAAGGGCAGCAGAAAGACTCGAAACGGATTTTGCGATGTCCCCAAAGCGGAAGAAGTTAGAAAAAGAGGAGAGCGAATAACAGTCTGGCACAGATAAATCGCAGGGAATGATGGTGGTTTCCCTCTTTGAAATAAACGTGAAGCCGCGATCTACAAAGGCAGACCTAGTCTCTCAAGGTCAGAATTGCCCGCTCAGCCTGGCAGCAGCTCTCCAGGAGCTCAGGTCTTTTCCCCATCACCTGCCGCCTGGTCCTTTTAAACTAGAGATTGAACCTGGGACCTCCTGCATACCAAGCAGATGCTCCTCCAGGAGCTACGCCGCTCCCTACAACGCTGGTTATTTAGCCAAATGCCTGGGGAGAAAATGGTAGGTCTTGATCATTAGAATCGTAGAGTTGGAAGGGACCTCCTGGGTCATCTAGTCCAACCCCCTGCACTATGCAGGACACTCACAACCCTATCGCTCATCCACTGTCACCTGCCACCCCCTTGAACCTTCACAGAATCAGCCTCTCCGTCAGATGGCTCTCCAGCCTCTGTTTAAAAAATTCCTTACGTTCTCCTGGTTTGTCCGCCCCTGTTGATGTACAGCTGCCCTGAACGATCCAACAACCAAGGCACCCGCTTGGAATTTAGCATGTTGTGTTGTCGTGGTCATAGCTTGAGAGTTCAAGATGTTTTAAGAGGTCTCCACACCGGATGCACCCTAGACTCAAAGTGGCTTCATCATGTGACTTCAGGCCAGTGTCCTGCGGCCATCTTTGGGAAGGGAGCGTTCCCCACCAGAAAGAGCTGTGGGAAGGGATGCTTGTGCTTGGGGTTTTTTTCCCCAGTGGCTTTGTTGATGCTCAGGAGCTACAGATTTGGTTAGCAGCCGGATGGGAGATGTTCTGGGACCTCCCTTGGGTTCCAAGGAGGGTAGGCTACATTAACAACCTCTGCCAGCCTCCATAACTATCAAGGACATTCTCGTTGTAGGTTATCCTGTGGGGTCGAACCGAGAAGTGCTTGAAGGAGACGACAGAGGAGATCCGGGCGATGGGCACAGAGTGCCACTACTTCATCTGCGACGTGGGGAACCGAGAGGAAGTCTACCAGCAGGCCAAAGCTGTCCGTGAAAAGGTGGGTGGAAATCTTTCCTCTTCACAGAATCATAGAGTTGGAAGGGGCCATAGAGGCCATCTAGTCCAACCCCCCCGCTCAATGCATGGGGAACTTAGGAGAGGATCTGCCAAGCTTTTGCTGAGGCTGAGGCTGAGGCTGGACGGCAGAGGTGAAAGGGAACCTGGTTGCATGTTTTTATCCTTGGGATCGCCTCCTCCCCTATACCCGCAAAGAAATTTAACAGCAGGCAGTCTAAATCTGTTTAGGGTCCCCAACCCCGGTTGTGGCCCAAGGGTGGCTCTCTGGATGCCCATGGACTACAATTCCCATGAGCCCCTGCCATGACAGGGGCTCATGGGAATTGTAGTCCATGGGCATCTGGAGAGCCACCCCTTGGCCACCCCTGCACTGAACCGATGCAAAAAGAAAACCGGCTCGGAACGTGGCAGGGGCTCATGGGAATTGTAGTCCATGGGCATCTGGAGAGCCACGCTTTGGCCACCCCTGGTTCAGTGGGTCCCCCAGCGAGATTTCTTGGTGGGGATTCAAACCCAGGCCTCTCAGAGCCCCGTCCAACTCTCTGCTCACCGCACCACGCTGGCTGGACACACTCAATGTCTAATTAGACAAGATATTAGCCATCCTCAAAGGGAGGTTTTTTTTTTTCCCCAGGTGGGGGATATCACCATCCTAGTCAATAATGCGGCAGTCGTTCACGGCAAATGCCTCATGGACAGCGACGATGACGCCCTCCTAAAATCGCAGCACATCAACACGCTGGGACAGTTTTGGGTAAGGAGCGCACCCCCTGCGCCATCCGCTCCAAGTCTGAAATGAACGTTGGCCTGCAGGCTTTCTTAAGCAGGGTTCCGTGAAGCCCTGGAAGGGTTTCCCAAGGGGGTGGGAGTGGAGCAGCTTCCCTTTCCTCTTCCCTCAACAGACACCCTGTGAGGGAGGCGAGGCTGAGAGAGCCTCCGAAGGTCCCCTCCTGATTCGGTCCGGCCTGTCTTAAAAGGTTTGCATCGAGCCCTGGAGAACCGTTTTCCCCTCTTTGTCCCGCAGACCACAAAGGCCTTCCTGCCACGGATGCTGGAGCTACAGAACGGGCACATTGTGTGCCTGAACTCTGTCTTGGCTTTGTCAGCCATTCCGGGGGCCATTGATTATTGCACTTCCAAAGCGTCGTCCTTCGCCTTTATGGAGAGCTTGACCCTGGGGCTGCTGGACTGCCCGGGAGTGAACGCCACGACTGTTCTGCCCTTCCACACGAGCACCGAGATGTTTCAGGGCATGAGAATCAGGTGCGTGCGAAGCTACGGGGGGTACTAAACCAGCTCTTTTCTTGAAGAAGAAGAAGAAGAGTTGGTTCTTATATGCCGCTTTTCCCTACCCAAAGGAGGCTCAAAGCGGCTTACAATTGCCTTCCCTTTCCTCTCCCCACAACAGACACCCTGTGGGGTGGGTGAGGCTGAGAGAGCCCTGAGATTCCTGCTGGGTCAGAACAGCTTTATCAGTGCTGTGGTGAGCCCAAGGTCACCCAGCTGGCTGCATGTGGGGGAGCGCAGAATCGAACCCGGCGTGCCAGATTAGAAGTCCGCACTTCTAACCACTACACCAAACTGGCTCTCAAACACAAGACCTATCCTGGCTGTGGTTGAGATTCTTCATTAGAGGCCCCTTTCTCCACAGGCCTCCCCTTTCTGCAGTGAGCTGGGCCTTTTCTGTGGTGGCATCTCATCTGTTGTTGTTTTTATTTAGTTTGTTTTTAAAAAAAACATTTTGAAATGCCTGGCCTGAATCTTTGTTAGTCTGTGCTGTCCAAATATTATTGTTGGGTTTGATCGCCCTCTTTTAAGTAGCTGCTAACCAGCTTGCAATGTTATGGAGTCGAGGTACAGGAATACCAGCAGAGAAACGAAATGTATCCATCAGACTCTCAGCTTTCTCCTTGGAAGCTGCTTCAGAGCTCTGGATTTTCTAAGCTTCCGTCTCCCCCTTTTTGCCAGAAAATGACTCTTTTCCAACCGCTCTTCGTTTTTGTTCCTCACAACAACCCTGTGAGGTTGACGTAGGTCCAGTTGACGGACTTACCCAGTCACCTCCAGAGGCGAGTGCAAATTTGAATCCGGAAGCAACACCTTAAAACCCAGCCAGGATAAATATAGGCAAAGAGCCAGCAGCGTAAGAAAGAAAAACAACTGTAGGCAAAACAGGAAAAAAATATATTCCAGATCCCATGTGTTTCTTGTACTCCGAATCTGTTAGCTAGATAAAGATGATGCAAGAGACAATAATCTTATTTGACGCCCTGATAGAGCTGATGCAAGATGTTTAGGAACTGAAAAATTGAAAAATTGTCACGTTTGGAAGATGCCTGCCGCAGCAGACTAAACCGACCGGTCTGTTATGTGCTTTCAGGTTCCCTAACCTTTTCCCCCCGCTAAAGCCCGAGGTGGTGGCCCGAAGGACCGTGGAAGCCGTCCAGCAGAACCAAGCCTTCCTCCTCCTCCCGTGGACAATGCACATCCTCGTCATCTTGAAAAGGTACAGCCTGCTGACCCACACCTGGTTTTTGTAGCCGTCGACATTTCCTGAGGCAGTGAATTCCACACGTTAACGCTGTTTTCAGAAGCAGCAGTATTTCCTTTGATCAGTCCTAAGCCAGCTGCTCCTTAATTTCATTTGGTGCTAAAGCAGAAATCCTCCCCCCTGTTTTCACCCGTGTCTCCTCATCCTTGGTAGGACAGGTCCCCCCCCCCCCCACCCCAAGTACATGCCACTAACGCATCCCTCCTTTGTCGGCCCAGTGACTCACGAACAGCATTTTCCGTTCCCTCCCTTCCCCTGCAGCCTCCTCCCACAAGCAGCGCTGGAAGAGATCCACAGGTTCTCCGGCAGCTACACCTGCATGAAGACTTTCAAAGGGCGCACATAGAGGTTGCATCAGGAGCGAAGCCAGAAGAGGTGGCAGCCCAACACGATTGTCAGCCGGCCGGAGCTGTGTGCCCGCTGTCGTTTGACAAAGCAGCGCCTGCAGCCATGCGGCCTCCGCAGAAGACGGACCTGACTTGCTGGGCTCACGGAAGCAAAGATGGAGAGCGGGGAACGGGGGGGTCAGTTCTTTAGCATCCCGGTTGTGCCGTTGGCTCGTAGCATTCCCCCCTCTCCTTAAAGATGTTAAGGGTCTACCCTCCAAGCTTGGACACATTGCATTGTGCTTCCCATGAACTTAAGGGTTTCTCTCGCCCCCTCTGATCTGGTCAAGACAATTCCTGAAATCCTCATCTGCTTTTTTTCGCTGCTGTGTTTGGAATCCAAGACAGGAGCCGGGTGATTTTGGCTCCGGCCCGTTGTCGAAAGGGTATGGAACGTTCCTTGGGGAGGGATGGCCGCCGGGGCTTTCGGCTAGGCCTGCAAGAACAAAACCAACAACCTGAATGGCTTCTGTCAAAAGGGTTTCCTTGGATGGCTTCCTAGAGGAGGGCCGTGTTTGATGCATGAGGTTTGGAACCGGGTGAAAGAGGCTGTTTTCTCCCTCTCTCGGAGTACAAGAACCGGCAGAAACCCAATGGGCAGGTGGTCGACCTGAGAAAACACAGAGTTAGTCGACGGAGGTCACTGGTACTAGATCTGCGAAGGCCGCAACCCTTGAAGCATACAAAGGGTTTTCCGACCTGCTTTAGTGGTGTCTGGATGAATGTGGCCCGTTTCCAACCTAAATCCCAGAAGACAAAGCTGATTGAGGATCGTGGGTGGGTGGGTGGGTGGGGAGGGAGGGAGGGGGCCCTGCAAGATTCCAGCAAGAAGGAAGCATCTTGTCCCCGAAATCACATCAAGGATACGATTGGTTTTTAGAGCATCATTTTACCCTCTGAGGACCAGGTTTGTGGCCAGCAGGAGGCCGGAAGCACAGTGTCAATCTCAGGAGGGACCACGGCTGGTCCAATTGGGCCAGCGTCACCTTCTCTCCTCCTGACCAGGGCAAGGAGCACAGCTACAGTCCCAGCCCTGAGTCCTTGTGAGGCTGGGCACTTGTGTCTCATCTAGGCTGGGCGTCCACAAGACTAGGGCAATTTCACACTGGAGCTCCTAGCGGGTGGTAATCCCCACTACCCACAGTGGTCAAGCCCTGCCGGAAGCTGGCTGCCTGCAGGACCATGGAGAGCTCCCAGGGAGATGCATTGTTCCAATGGCCCCTAGAGACAGGCAGCTCCTGAATTCCTGGAACTGGAGGGATCTGAATCCAGCCAGGCCTTGCCTTCCTAGCTTCCTAAAGGATCCGGGCTTGCATCTGGAGTTGGGGGGCCCTCTGCTCGCTCCTGCCCGGTCTTTTGGTGAGCAATGGAAATGTTGGGAAGTCAGGGCTTTGGTGGGGCTCTGGCTGCATGCTAGCAGTGTGTGTGTGTATGTGTGAACCATAGTTTCAGCAGGACTATGGTGAGAAGTGCCTTCAAGATGCAGCCAACTCCCAGCAATCCCGCAAGGTTTCCAAGGCAAGAGAGTTAGCAGAGGTGGTTTGCCCTTACTTGCCTCTGGGTAGCCGACCTGGACTTCCTTGGCCCGTCGTTGTGTGCTGCAGATCTGTGAGAACAGCACTGGGACTCACAGAATCATAGAGTCGGAAGGGACCCCCCAGGGTCATCTAGTCTGACCCCCTGCACTATGCAGGAACTCACAACTACCTGCCCACCCAACAGTGACCTCATTTCCATGCCCAAGTGATTCCCCCCCCCCATCAAAAATCTCCCCAATCCAGCCTGGCGGGGAGGAAATTCACCTCCCATCCCACAGTGGCAATCAACAGTTCCCTGGGGATGCAAGGAAGGGCAAGATGGAGGTAGCGCTTTTGGAACGTGCAAACTGACTCCCTGAGCCCATCCTCGTGTGAACAAAGGGAACCGTGAACTTTGAAGGAAATAAATGTGACAAAAATAAAGGAGATCATGTCGAAACGGCAGCATGATGCCAACATACTGGTGTCGATGAGTACATATTAAGGAGCTCTTATGTGGTTCATTTACTTGGGCATCTGGTTCCGTGTGAGCACTGAAGGATGGGTGGCAGAGTTGATGGCATCCCCATAAGATGCCAGGTGGGTTGGCAGGTGTGGGTGTGTTTGTGGGGGTGTAATGGCCTGGGGTGGTGCCATCTCATCAGATTCTGGAAGCTAAGCAGGGTCAACCCTGGTTGGTATTTATTTACTAGGGGCCAAGCCTGTTGCATTCAGGAATACAACAGGTGCTAGATTGTGGGGGGGGGGGGCTGAAAGAACTCTTTGGATGGCCTCCCCCTTGCCCCAGGACCTGGAAAGGCTGCAGGCAGCTGTTAGGGAACTCACCGGCAGGGGCAGCTCTCACTCAGCAGCCTCAGAGGGAAGTGGAAGGAGGAGGGAGTGGTCAGGGGTGGGGGACGGAAGCCAATTGGCTGGCCGCTGGACAGACAGGCAAGCTGGTTGGAGGAGGGGACACTCAGGGGCGGGACAGCCGCCCTGAGTTGGTGTTAAGCTCTGATTGGCACTTAAGCCACAAGATGTATTCCTCCTCCAAGCCCTTACCAGAAATATTAAGTGGAACAGATTTATCATGGGCTTTTTAGGCAGCCCCTCTCTGGCAACCATCTCAGGGCGGCTCCCATCATTAAAATGTCCAAATTTTCTAAAAATATATAAAACCCCCTTTCGGAATCCTACAAAAGGCGAGACAACCTGCTCTGTCACAAAACTCCCCACGAGCCTGGGGCCGAGTCAGTCCAAATTAAAACTATAACCCCCAGGTGCCGATGGAGGGGCCAAAGTTCAGGCAAGGGTACCCATCTATTGATGTCAAAGCCAGAAGCACCAAAGAGATCCAGGGTTGCTGTGCGTAGGCAGGCAGAAACCAACTGCCTCCCCACAGCTCTGGTCTTGAAAACCCTACAGGCAGCCATAAGCCTGGAGGGACTTGGTGGGAACTTCATACATAGCCGGCTTGCTGGGAGGCCAGAATAGAAACTGAATCAATAAATCTCCCATCCATTCGGCGTGACCCTTCCGGGTCCATCTACCCCCCCCCCCCCAGTTTCATAAAAACCCCGCTGAGCAAACCTGGATCAGGTTCTTGGGCAAAGTGGGGAGCACCACAAACGATATGAGACCCTTGAGGAAGAATTTCCCACCACCTCCCTTTTCATTTTGTGTCCTTTATGGTTCACCCTGCCCTCCCTGCCCCTGCTCCTTGTTCGCAGAGCTCTCTTAAACTTCTGCCGTGAGAGAGAGCGCTCGATCATCGTAGCACTTTTAAAATACCAGCTGTCAAACAGAAAGCGTCTGGAATAAATCTACGCCGTGGAGACCTTTTGTTTCTTTGTTGGAGAAAAAGCTTTGAAGCAGTTGCTCCGGATTGGAGAAATCGGGGAAGGTGAAATGAAGAACAGCGTAGGGCAGGGGTGACCAACCTGGGGCTCTCTAGATGTCTGTGGACTACAATTCCCATGAGCCCCATGTCAACGGACATCTAGAGAGCCCCAGGTTGGTCACCCCCTGTTGAGCTGTAGGCCAGAACCCAGTTTCAGATCTGCTTGCTGGAAACAGACGGAGTTGGGTGCTCGGAACCTCCACAGAATACATAAATAAAAAATAAAACAGGAAAGATCTTTCTCTGCCCGAGACCACAGAAAGCTGTTGCCAGAGAGACACTTTACACACAGAGTTGATACACCAGTGCGCTGGGCTGGCCTCGAAAGATTTGGATGCACCAGCGTTTCCCCAGGGTCTTCTTGACCCCGCTGCGCTGATATTTCCGCTTGCCACACTCCTGCGTGTCTTTCTTTCCACCTCTCTTTTTGTTGTCGGTGGTGGCGTTTTTCGCCGCACTTGTGAGAAACGTAACCACTGCCTTGGAATGTGCTGCATAATCCCCTCAGTCCTGGGACGGTCCCAAGAAAACAACAACAACAAAAAGGAAGAGCGCTCCTGCGATTTGAAAGAAAGAGTTTACTGTTTCCCTTTAGCTCTGCTGGAGTAACATGATATTTCTTGACCAACAAAGGGGGGAGGAGAGGGGAGGGGAGGAAACTGGCCCAAGAGAACGGCAGCGGCTTGCCGAACCGCAGGCCTTCTGTGGCTCTGGACGGCGGATGCTTTGGCTGCACATGTGAGGAGTCCGTAAATCTCCCGGGTGTTTTGATATAGGCTCCTTGTTGTGAGGCTGTTGGCTTTTCTGCCTCTGGCCAAAGGATGCCTGTGAATACCTTCGGAGTGTCCTAATGCATTCCACATGTCAACAATTCTAAACATGCACCCAAGATCAACATCAGGTCCCGGGGAACGCAGGGCACATGATCTAGCGACATTGCAGACTAAGCAGGTCTGAATTCGGTCAGCAGCTCGGAGCCAAGTGATGTTTCCAAAGCTACGGGGTGCAAATATTCTTCAGAAGAAGAGGAGTTGGCGTTTTGTGCCCGAAGGAGTCTCGGAGGGGCTGGCCATCGCCTTCTCTTCCTCTCCCCATAACAGACATCCTGGAAGGGAGGTGGGGCTGAGGGAGCTCTGACAGAACTGCTCTCAGAAAACAGCTCTCGCCGGTCCCCCAGCTAGCTGCATGTGGAGGGGGGAGGAATCGAGCCTGGCTTGCCAGATTCGAAACTGCCACTCTTAAGCACTACACCAAGCAGGGGATCTGTGGTGATTTCGGCTGATTCCTCTCTCCTGCCATGAATACCTCACTCTGCTGTTTTTGAGGCTCTGCAGAAACCCCCCCCCCCAAACAAAATATCAGGAGGGCATTTAACAGGCTGCAACAGGAGGAGAGAATCAGCAGAACTCTAATTTCAGAGTAACCTGTAAGTCTTAGTAACTGTGTGGCTGGATAAAAAAAGAAAACAGGGCATGGAATCTTTCAGCAGAAATGCAGGGAATAGCAGTTAACAATATATGAAATCAGGGAAAGCGATTGCAACTGGGTGACCTTGGGATAGTCACAGTTCTTTTAGCTGTTCTCTCAGAGTTCTCTCAGACCCAGCTCCCTCACAGGGTGCCTGTTGTGGGGAGGGGAAGGGTAAGCAATTGTACGTGACTTTACTACTCCTTCGGGTAGCAAAAGGCAGCATATATAACCCAGCTCTTCTTCTTCTTCCTGCAGCTTTCCCGTCCCACTGGCCACCCCTCGCTGCCTGTCTCTTTCCTGGAGAGAGGGTGGCCTTCCGGGATCCCAAAACAAACCATACAGTTGCTCGTGGCCAAATGGTGCTTCTTCCCACCCCTCTCTGTCTCTCGTCCCATTTTTCACACGCATTGCTCTCCTCCTGGGCCTTCGTCAAGGGTCAGAGGGCGGGCAGAGACTGGGGCGGGCTCTCTGGCTGACATAAGGCCGCGCAGGAGAGGTGAGAGGCAGCGGGTGGAGTTCAGAACAAGGTTAGCCAAATATCAGATAAATTAAGGAAGGGAAAGAGACAGCTCAGCGTGCACTGAACTTTTCACCCAGGCTGGAGAACCTGTTTCTTCACCGAGGCTGCACAGGTGGAGGGCTCTTCCCGGAGATGCCCGGTCCAGCCTCCTTCTCCCTGCTGACCCCAGGCCCTGCCAAAGAAGCCTGGGAATCAAACCAAAGGGCTAAACCAAAGGGAATCAAACCAAAGGGCTATGCAAGAAAGGCTATTCTGTCCTCCGATATAGATTCAGGTGGGTCGTCGTGGCCTGAAGTAGGAGAGCCAGCACGGTGGTCAAGAGCAGCAGCCTCTCATCTGGAGACCTGGGTTTGATTGCCTGACTCCTCCTCACGCAGCCAGCCGGGTGACCTTGGGCCGGTCACAGTTCTCTCAGAGCTCTCTCGAGCCCACCTACCTTATAGGGCGCCTGCTGTGGGGAGAGGAAAGGAAGGTGATTATGAGCCGCTTTGAGACTCCTTTGGGCAGGGAAAAGCGGGGTATAAAAACCAACTCTTCTCCTTTTAGAACATTTGAGTCCAGGGGCATCTTTAAGACCAAGTGTGGGTGAACAGAAGAAACATAGTGGCAGGATCTCTGTTAATTACCCACGGGAATGCATCTGTCCATTAGTCTCTAATCAAATTTACTAAATGCCATAAACCACACCGAGAGGGACCTTAGGTCCGACAGGGGCAGGTTATAAATTTGACCGTGAAAATACATAAATAAATAATCTTGTCATTTTTGTTTCTTTTACTATGCTTCCCAAACGCAGAGTTGAACGCAAACAAATGATAACCATATACGCTTAGCCTGTTACTCCTGTAAGGCCCATGTTATGCATCTGTTAAACATCCCCATTTTGCTGTGTCCTAATTCATGGCCCACCCTCTGCCTATATAGGTGGGCTTGTAATTTACTGCATCTGCAGAAGTGCGTTATGCCCATGAAGGCTCTTAAAGTTGCAAGAGCCTAAAAAGGTCCACACCATTTTAAAAAAAAAACATTAGCACCGGTATGTATTAATCAAGTTAAAAACTGAACGCTTTTAGCATAGCCTCAATAAAATCCAGACATACATTCACTGATCAGATGCATTTTGGCGTTATCGCCTTTCTCAACAGTCAGGCATCAAATGAAACCAGCACTCGTAAAATATCCAATAAAACCATAATTGTAATAGCCCGTTTCCATAAAAAGAGACATTCAGGATGCTATGGTCTTGAAGGTGCCTCTGGACTCAAATTTGGTCATAGTTTCCTTCTCGTACTGCGAGATTTGGGTATTATGACCGAGTTTACTAACGTGCCACTAATTTGCTTTCCTTTTATATCTCTGCTCTGATGACCCGTGTTCTGTTTTGTCCGAAGAAGGGTGCCTGCACTCGAAAGCTCACGCCTCGAAGAAACCTTTGTCGGTCTTAAAGGCGCTACTGGACTCCTATTTGGTTATACAAAAGAAAAAGGAGGACTTCTTTGGGACCTGCAGAGAGGTGGCCAGCCGGAGGGAGGAGGGTGTGTGTGTGTGTGTGTGGGGGGGGGACCCGGGGCTCAGCGCATCCATTGTGTCGTGCTGACAGAAAGAAACTGTTAGAACACGCTTCGGCTGCCAGCTCCCCTCAGCCGTTCCATCCATCACGGAGGGCTTGCCGGGTCACGGGCCGGTGAAATGCAGCCTGGTGGCTATTTTCGGCTGACATGCACTGTGAGATAAACGGGCATGAACTGGCCCCCCAGCAGGGGGGCGACCCCTCGTACCCTCATTAAATTGTCAATCAAAAAGAGTAATGGGCCCAGCCGGAGGGAGCCGGTGGCTCTGCAACCAGGCCAGGGCTGGAGGCCGCTGCCTTGCTTTCTAGCCGGGCTCCTGCGTGGGAAGGCCCTGGACTGTTTTCACACGGGGGCAGGGAGCAAAGGGGACTCCGTGGAGGGTGCCCAGGGACGCAAGTCGGATGCAAAACACCCCTGGCCTTTTGGAGAGGCCAGCAGGCGGGAGTCTTGCCCATCCGGGTTTCCCGGTGGCCACCCGTGGGATGCTGCTAGCTTATGTTGCTCTCCTAAGACAATTCTTGGAGATTGGGGGGGGAGTAGGTTGCCAGCCTCCAGGTGGTGGCTGGAGATCTCCCACTGTGGACAACTGATCTCCCCTCTCAGGCGCAGAAATCACAAGAGGACTCACTCATGCCTGGGGGTGGGAAGAACGGAAACGGCTGGCCCCCAGCTTGTGGTTGAGTCTATCAAGGCAGGGGCAGGGGGGAGGCCACGGACCCCCCAGGCTTGTGCATCAAAACACAAAAGAAGTTTGCTCAAAGGAACCTGGCCCCAAAGAGATCGAAACATATATTGCCGATAAGTAAAACAAAGAAGACCTATTCAAAACCAACCGTGGGCGAACTTCTCAGGGCTAGTCAGGAACGCCTGTTCTGTCTCTAGTGGCCCAACATGTCCTGTTCCTGACATGTGAACAACGGCTGCTTTGTGGCTGAGTTTTTCTGGCTTCTGGCAAAAAAAAAAAAAAAAACCAACAAAGCTGCTAGCTGTTTTTTTCTTTGGGTGACCCGTCTTTTCTCCTCCCCGCTTTAACTTCCCTCGAGGCTCCCCCTGACTCTCAAGAGCATGCTGGCATTGAGCATGGAACTCCCATGTAGCTGTGGCGATCAGCTATTGATCCATCTCCCTTTTCAAGTTATCGATAGGGGCCATTGTATTTTCCGGCAGAGGATTTCTACACGCTAATAAGGCTTTGTGTGTTTGTTGCCGGCGGTGGAAAACACTGTCGAGTCATGGCTGACTTAGACTTAGGTTGTCCTGGGTTTTCAAGGCAAGAGACGCACAGGGGGTGGTTGACCACTGCCTGACTACATGGCCGCATTGGACTTCCTCGGGGTGGTCTCCCATCCAAGACCTAACCAGGACCAACCCTGCTTAGCTTCTGAGGTCTGACGCGATCAGGTTAGCTTGGGCTCTGCCAATCAGGGCTTTCTCTTAAGTGTGGGAGAGGAAGAAAAGAAGGAAAAGAGGAACGGAGGAAGGAAAGATAGACCAGAAACCAAATACACTGTGCTTTCTTGGGAGTACAGGGAGGAGGAGAGGGGGGGGGGGAGAAGGTATTTTAAGCTACAGACGCTGGAATCTGAACACTGTGTTTATTCACTCAGCGACGGGGATCAGAAGTCCCAATATCAACAGGCATCTCACAGCAAGCTCCCATTGTTTGAATTATACATCTCTCACAGAAAGAAAGCGGGTGGGGGTGGCTGATGCTGCTCTTCTAATCCCCCCTCCCTCCGCCTTGTGGAAGAACAGCGTTAGGAATCTTTCCCTTTGGGGGATCCTCCCCAAAGATTCCCCATGGCGCAGAGCTGGCTTCCAGAATTAGGAACAGAATCATTGTCTTGACTGACTCGGATCAAGGCCCGTTTGACCCGGCATCCTGTATCCAGCAGGCAGATGCCTAAGATTCTTTCCGCAGAACAGCTGGCTGACACACGTCTGCCGTTGTTCGAAGGCAGGACCGAGGCCTGGCTGGCAGGGTCCGTGGAAGACGGCGCCGGGTTTCTAGAACAAGGCAAGCTCCGATTAAGCGGACAGCCTGTCCTGTCCTTCCCCTCTTCTGTGTTGAAATACCCTGAGTCCAACTGAAAATTAAGTAAGTGGGCTGGAAAGAATGTAAATAAAAAAAAGGCAGACATAAAAGACATTTCTCCAGCGGATTCACACATTCGGGATCTTGTTTATTAATGCCAGCTTTTCTTTTGCACCCTCAAACTTCTCCATTTCGGCACCCAGTTCCCTCGGCGGGCAGCTGTGAAGCGCCACAGGGGCTGAACGATTCAGCTAAAGCACTTGAGAGGGACCGACAAAACAAAGAAGAAGTGTCACACACAGGAAGCATGACTTCCTTGGGATTTTGACCTGTGCGGGGATGGGAGGAGCACGTGTAGAAATGCCCAGGGCCTTCCTGCAATGCCATCAGAGCAACGGCAAGGCTGTCAATTAAGCTCTGATTTAAAGAACGGGTCTGTAATACGATTTTCTTTTTTTAAGCTTGGGTTTACCTCCCAGCAAGGGTAGTTCTCGATGTTCTTAGCTCTGGTGTTTTCTCGTTTTCTGCTTAAGGACCAAACCTTCCATCACTGTACGCTTTGAAAAAGGGCTTAATGCTGCATCTTCCTGCCAAAAAAGTATCTCTTTTAAAAACTTCCAAGTGATGCTGTTGATTCCTCTCCCCCCTCATAAAAGTACTTAGTGAGGGAGGGGGAGAAAAAGTTTTTCCACACTGCATGAGATTCTTACTTCCTGGTACATGCTGGTTTCGGCGATCGCGGGACGCTTTTGCTGAGCGAAGACCGTTGTCCGTCGCAACGTTTGGAGGGTGGCCCTGTCTGTGTGCTTCCGACTTGTTTGGGCGAAGGGCAGTAAATCCATCGGGTAAACAGGAAGACAAGAAAGACGAGACAGGAAGCTCACTGAGTAAACAGGAAGACAAGGAGGGACCCGGGCTCTAGCTGGGCACAAGAGGCAGCAAGCCCTGCCCGTGATGACCTTTGCAGATGGCCCACAAACGCTTGTAACCAAACAGAGGTCTTCCAGCCATCCTCCGTATACGGTCCGGTCTCATTTCTCCGGAAAAAAAACTTGCTGCTTCAAAGACTCGCAAAATCAGTGCAATAAAAGACTCGATAAAACCCTTTCTTTAATTTCTTTACATGACGCAGTCCTTTATACACCCTGGCAACCTGCTGCAATTTCCTTATTTACACTAAACACAGTTGTACATATATTTATATATATATGTATATTTATACACACTCAAACAGTAAGAAAATACAGGGCTTTTTCCTATAGCTAAATGGATTTCAAACAGGTCTTCACACTCAACCTTGACTGCCCTGTGTCAAGAGAATCTTCTTTTTTGCACTTGTGGGCTCATCAGCCTCGTGAAACACACTTTTTAACAACTGGCAGCTCTTGCTGATTTTATTGAGCAGAGGGGGACCCCCCCCACACACACACCTCAGGGATTCCATGGAGGGGGGGGTCATGAGTCCAATTCTAGTTGTTCATTATGCTCGCTGGATCTTAACATAAGCTGCTGTTCGTAGAAAAGGCTCTTTGCATAGTTGATTTCTTGAGACAGCTTCACCGCGAGGGCCTCGGACTTCACGTGCACCTGCCGGGAAATAAAGAGCAGCTCTCAAGTGACCGTTGACCTGCTAGGAATAGAGTAAATCACCCAGTTGCAGGTTACTTAAAACAAAATACAGCTTACAAGTTCCTTCTCCGGGACAAGCTCTGCGAAGGCACAGATTCCCATGTGGGACTGCAGAGAGGCCACAGAGATGAACTCAAGCAGCCCTGAACTGTCCTGCTTTGGCCAAGCACATGAGAGCTAAGCAGAGGCGACCGTGGTTAACTAACTTGGAAGACCCCCCAAGGAAGTCTGGGGTTGCGACGTGGAGGAAGACAATGGCAAATTGTCTCGGATGGTCTTTTTCTAGGGGACACACAATAGGCTGCGACAATACACCGTCTTCTTCAATTAGATTTTGGAATTCGATGCCAGTGGACGTAGTGGGCTTTATAGGTGGTTTAACAGGCTCTTGGAGGACGGAGCCAACAATGGTGACTTAATGGGAACCTTCAAAGTCCTAGTCTTAAGAGGCAATATCCAGAAAGCTTCGGCCCCTATGCCCTGTCTGGGTGGCGCTCAAGGGCATGTTACTGGCTGCTGTAGGAAACAGGATGCTGGATCAGATGGACCAATGGTCTTCTCCAGCAGGGCCTGTCCTCCTTGCGTTCTTACTAAATTTAGGCCTTCTAGGGGAAGTGGCTTGGTCAATGTGGGGCAGATTTCATTCAGAGTGGTTCTCAGCTTTGGTTTTCAGGCCTCACATCATAGGCCGGGCGGAATGGCTTCGTCTTACAGGCCCTCCAGAATTGTTTAGGCTCCCAGAGGGCCCTGATGTCACTAGGCAGAGTATTCCATTAGGCTAGGGCCAGGACCAAAAGGGCCCTGACTCTGGTTGAGACTAGTTTTACTTCTTTGGGCCCTGGGACCCTGAGCAGATTCAGATCATATACTCTTAGTTATTCTCTAGATCAGGGGTAGTCAACCTGTGGTCCTCCAGATGTCCATAGACTACAATTCCCATGAGGCTCATGGGAATTGTAGTCCATGGACATCTGGAGGACCACAGGTTGACTACCCCTGCTCTAGATATTTGACCGAAGGCAACAGCGCAGCCTGTCTCCTCACCATGGGCTTCTGATGGGACGGACCAGGCATGGAGACGCCACTGCTCGAGTTGACCGCTCTCTTGGTCAGCTGGACGTAAACCTTCCCATGGTCCTTCGAGATAAGGCAGTGGTAGAGGTCACCGTACTTGACCTCCAGGAAGATGGCCTCGCGGTCCACGTAGTCCCCACTCTTGAGGAAATAAACGGCTTTGGAGGAAATGATCACACAGTAGCTGTCTATGTTCTCCACGGCGATGAAGCTGCAAGAAACACACGAATACGTGAGAGAAATCGGGATGCAAAGTCGGCCCTTTATGTTGGGCTCTAGGTGCTCATTCTAAGCTCCTCCGGCTTTCGGTACTAGAAAAAATCCAAAGGTGGGTTGCTGGGAAGAAATGCAAGCGTTGAGCCACACACAAACACACACACACACACACACCAGTCACAGAAAAGGCAAAGAAAGGCGGAGCTTGCATTTGCAGTGGCCGAGAACTGCTCTGAAGCCTACAGGTTGGATGTCAATGGAGGACAATGCCAGGCAGCCCACCCACCAAAAACAGCCATTTTCTGCAGGGGAACCGATCTCTTTAATCCGGAGATCACTTCTAATACCAGGAGATCTCCAGGACCCACCTGGACATTGTACCACACTGTTCTGACAGACAGAGGGAAGGCTCGGCATGGTGCCTTAACGTGCCTCGAAATTCGGGGCGGATTCCACAATGGCTGACTAATCTGTCTGTCTACACTGGAGGCTTTGGGACTGCAAACCAGGAATTTGGGGCATAGGGCCGTGTTTAAGAGCAGGGAAAAGAGGCCCAGTGTCCTGCTACAAAGAGCCAAGTGGATGTGTCTCAATTTTCCTGTAAAAAAAGAAATCTCGGTCAGTTCAGTTATAGGCCAGGCGTACAATCTACGGACAGGGAGCCCACTAAACACAAGAGCCGCGTTTGCAAATTAGCTGGCCGGAAAATCCCAAGCGAGAGCTCCGTGTTTTCTTCTGAGTCACCCGTCATTGTTCGTTTTTCCCCTTGTTGACATGCCTCTTCCCCTCCGGGACAAGCTTGCCAAAACCTTCTGGTGAACCCTGAAGAGAGTTTTTGCTGTGTCTCGCTCCAACCCCACCCTTTCCGCGCATTCATTGCCATGTTTTAAAAATTGCCAGAAAGAGGGAAAGGAAAAAACACACACACACGCACAGACACCCCAAAACGAAAAGGTACCCAAGCAAATCCAAAATATGGCCCCCGCAGAACAAAGCAGAGGCAAAAAAGGTCTCCAAGGAATGTATGGGCTTGTGCCACCCCCCTGACCTCCCCCCCCCCCAAAAAAGAAAAAATCCCTCAACCATCGGGAAGTCATTTAATTACACAACAACATTTTCCAGAAGTGAAACAGTGGATCTTGCTGGAAAAAAATGTGGAAACGTTTAACCAGAACAGTAGAGCGAGGTATTAAAAGCCTGCTTTTATAGATTTAACTCTGGTGGAAACATGCAAATCGTTAAGCCCTTGCAGTCATTCCTAAAAAAAAAAAATCACAATAGCAGGATAAAAGTCAAGAGGCCTCAAGTCTGTAGCATGTTTCCCAGGCCTGGGAAAGCTCCAGATCCACCAAGCAAACTAGGGGAGGGCTGAAGGGGTGCTAGTGGTGGTGGGGGGCTAGAAGAGGTTCTGCAGGAGCCAGGTCGAAATCCTCATGATGCTCTGAATCTTAGTGGATGAGTTTGGCCTGCCACACCCTCTCGGCTAACCTACCTTACAGGATCGTTTTGTAAGGACAAAAGGGAGGAGAAGCATACGAGTTGGAAGCGACCTCCAGGGTCATCTAATCCAATCCCCTGCACAATGCAGGAAACTACAACTCTCTGCCCATCTGCAGTGACCCCTGTCCCCCCAAAAAATAACAACCCCAGAATCCCTGGCCAGTCTGGCTTTTGGGAAGGAGTAATGAGCCAAACGAGGGCTCTTTTCCTGCCTTGTCTTTTGCCACCTATATGATCTACCTCACACATCTTCCCAGGTGGGTACTTACAACTCATCCAGGATGTTGTCCGTCAGCTTGAAGAGTTGCTCCTGCCCTTCTGCCTGGCTCTCGGAGTAGCGGGGCAAGAGCCCCTGCGGCCCCTTGCAGCACCGCGGCTTTCTCACTCGCTCTGCCTGCGTCCTGCCAAGAACACACACGTGTCGGGTTAGAAACAGGGAGCCAACAGGGCAGCGCGTGGTGAATTGAACAAAGGTCTCGGCTTCTGGCCCGGTTCCGAGGAAGACGAGGCCGTGCCCTCCGACGCAGGCCAGAGGGAAAGGGGGGCATTGTGCAACACCCCTTTCCTCAGACCATGGCATCACCTCGAAATGCTGCAGAAAGGGCCGCCTGCTGCGTTCATTCGCGGTGTGCTAACCTGCTGCTTATGGGTGTAGAAAAGCCCAGCCTCCTGATGCCCTCAATTACCCTCCCGCCCCGACCCCCGGGTTGACTCACCACCACGAATGTCATAATGAACCCCCAGTGCAAGACGTGATTGTGTAGACCCCGTGTGGCCAAACAGTGGCTCTTCAGATGTCCATGGGCTACAATTCCCATCAGCCCTTGCCGGCATGAGGCTGGCAGGGGCTGATGGGAATTGTAGTTCATGGACATCTGGAGAGCCATAGTTTGCCCCTCCACCTCCCCAGGTGTAGACAATGCTGACTTGGCTTGACCAAGGGTTTGAACTCTGTATAAGACAGCTTACGAGGGAGGAAAAGAGGTCTCGGTCCACATACGCAGGGGGGCTCAGTCTCCCTCCAAACAAACCATGTGTGAGCAACTTGGAGGAAAAGGCGGGATTAAAACATGGCCGACAAAGCTGACCCACCGGACACTCACGCTTGTGGGGTTCTCTGGATGCTGTCCTACGTTTTATTTTGGAGAGAAGCCAACCCCGCTTTCATTCTCTGCCCTGTCTTCCGCCATTTCCCTCCCAGCATCTGGGGACTGCAGGAAGGTGTCTCTCCAAATACAAAGCTATTGGGCTGCCAACTCCAGGTAGGGAAGTTCCTGGAGATCGGGCGGGGGGGGGGGTGCTGGAGGCTGGGGAGGGCAGGGTTTGTAGAAGGAGAGGGATGGATCTTTGGAGCCTGGGGGATCAGTCGTCCTTCCAGGAAATCTCCGGGCTCCAAGTGGAGGCTGGAAACCCGACGGCCAAACCGCGCTCTCGGCCATTGATTCTGGGCCGCCGCCTGCTTCTGCTTTCCCCTCGCAGACTGAAGGGCGGCGGCCGCCCATTTGATCCAAAGAGCCTTGCGTTGCGCCGAGTTTTCTGCTTAAACCTTTTGGCAGCAGCACACAAGAGTGACTGGCTTTTTGCAGATGTTTTCTCCAGGGGCTAGTTTCCTCCCTTGAACTGCTGCACTCCCCCCCCCTCCAACTTGGGTTCTGGTGGTGAAGAACCGCAGGCCCTCTTTTCACCGACGGGCTCCGCCTCGTCGGCGGTCCTTTTGCCTCGATCGGTGGAAGGACGGTGCTCCAGGCGCCTCCAGTTCCAAAGGAAAGGGGCCCTGGCTGAACTCGACTGTGGGTATAGCTCCATCGCATCAAGGGACACATATTTGCAAAAGAAAATCTCCCGACATATTGCAGCAGATGGCACATCATTAACGCATAGAGTCTCCGCAACCGAAAGTTGGAAGTGACCTGACGCCCCTTAAACGGGCGTGGTGTCGTGGTTAAGAGTAGCAGGCTTCTAATTTGGAGAGCTGGGTTTGACTCCCCGCTCCTCCACATGCAGCCGGTTGGGGGCTAGTCACAGCCCTGAGAGTGCTGTTCTGACCACGTAGTCCTGTCAGAAGCTCTCTTAGCCTCAACTACCTCACAGGGTGTCCGTTGTGGGGAGAGGAAGGGAAGGAGACGGTAAGCCGCTTTGAGATTCAAAACCAACTCTTCTTCTTAACAGAGAGAGAGTGAGAGAGAATGAGACTGGGGCCAAGGTACTGTGGGCAACTCTCTATTCCACAATGATTTCCAAATTTATTTATTTATTTATTTGACTTCCATTCCACCCTATCTAGAGCACCAGCGAATACCGCGTTTGTACTTTGGCGTTCCTTGTTCGCTCGCTCGCTTATTCGTTTGCTCGCTCATTTGACGGTGCTCAGCCAGGCAAATCGAGGCACCCCACGGTGAAGATTCGAGGGGTGGCCAGCCACAATTCTAAATTGCGTCCTGCTGGCACGAAGGAGAGCGGCCTTAATTGGGGCAGGCTCTCAGCTTCCGGCAAATTGGTTCCTCTAGCCTGGACGGACAACGGCATTTGACACCACCGGGGTTTTCCCTTTCTCCCTCTCCTTTTTTTATCCGCAATTTGTCCTGCTATCGCCCCGGTAAATAACGCGCCACCTCTGAAGGAAATCCAAATCTGCGGAGCGGACATGAATCCGGGTGGCTCCCCTCCTCGGCATAGCGCGCTCGACACGTTTGCTCTTAATGGGAACATAAAAGCCGCACAAGGGAGAACTGCCCTTGGGTCCCCCCGTCGCAGCGGGGAAGAGCGCTGGTGAATGGAGGGAATAATGACGAAAAAGAGATGGGGAACGGTGGGGTTGGGAGCCGAGAAGGACAGAGCGCCACTGTTCAGACCAAGTTGGACGCGAGGGGAAAGCGTTGTGCCAAGCAACACTCGACCCCAAGTGCTTCCCTGGGTTGACTCGCATCAGTTGCCGGCTGCTGAGACGACTCACGATATTCGGGGAGAATTTCCGTCATTTCAGAACGAGGCACAAAATGGTCTTCTTACTGCTCGACGCGTTAGCGCCGAATCGTCTTGCATCTTCATCGAAAAGGAGAAGCGCCCCTCACTGGGACTCCCTGGCCCGGCGATCAGGAGACAGCTACACTCTTGCCCCAAATGCCAGGCAGTTCCCACTTTCGACCCTTCGGCCAAAGAAGGCAGAACCTCGTAGCCTTGGCCCCGTTCATCCCTGTTCTGCTGAGAATTCTCCCCGTGAGCCCTGCTATTTCCCCGCCCACCTGGCAAACCGTTTTGCTAAGTCGGCTTCGAAGAAAGCGCCGTCACCCTCTCCATCCCAGTCAACCAGACCTGCGGAATGCCAGTAAATGAAACCCTGGCGCGCGAGGCCAAAATGCTCTGTATGGATGGCTGTTATTTGAGCTGCTTTTGATTTAAAAGCTTTGCTGTTCAGGACTTTTTGTGGAATTCCTCGGATCAAATCAGCCCCAGGAGATAGCTTGGCAAGCTGAGTTTTTAAGGCCTGTTAACAAACAAGTCTCCTCTTCTTCTTCTTCTTCTTCTTCTTCTTTAATTATTGCACAACCTTCAACAAAGGAAGCAATCAAGACAGGCCCAACCCACCCTCCCAACCCACTCATTCATTTTGGGAACCTTGGAAAATGGATGACTGGGGGTGGGGAGGAGGGAAAGTCTGCAGAAGGGAAAGTTTGCTGTGCTGTGTTAAGGGAAGAGAGAACCATCCTTACTCTCAACCGAGAAAGGTCTTTCTGTTGTGGTCTCTTTAAAAAAGCGAGCACTGATGCTTGGGGGCTACTGCACATACCCAGCTGCCCCAGGTCTGAAAAGGAACAGCTGGGTGGGAAGAAGGGAGCCATGTTAGTACTGTTGCATCCCAAACTGTGAAGTCTTGCCGCATTTTTCCCACCCAACAAAATCTCACCCCCACTCAAAGGCCCCGGTAGGTCTAGGCTCTGCTGGGCGGAGACACCCTAAGTGGTGGTGGGGTAGCCAACAGGTGGATACCCAATGGCCTTAGTTGGTGCACAAGGACACAAAGGAGATGGCCCTTCCAAAAATAGACACACACACATTGCTATAGTTCTGCAGAGATAAGTGAGGCCTTCTTTGCTCCTCCCACTCATGAAATGCTGTAGATCTTCGATTACTTACGCATTGCCTGTCGGACTTTTATTATATGGATTTTTACTATTGGTTTCATTCCAGTTAAATCTTTCGTTGGCCATCACATGAGCCTCGGAGCAAAGCAAGAGAATAACGATGCTTTAAATAAACTTCCCGGCAAGAGGCAGGAGAGGGGTAGGGGTAGGGGTAGGGAAAGATTGCGGAGTCATGAAACAGCTGGGGGAAAAGGGGTGGGGGAGACGAGAACATTAAACAGGGTGCCAACGGGCATTGGGAGTGACTCGAGCCTGACCCCGACACACACGAAAGCGACAACCGAATCTTCCCAACGGCTGGTTTGATTTGGAAGCCGGACGCGGCGCCCGGGATCGAACCGTGAACTCTGACGGTAAACCCAGTGTTAAAACCCATGCCCGACTTTGCATAAAGATGGGACGCAAGGCGCAAACCGTACGAAAGGGCACAAAAACAACTGCAGCGGGAAAACCAACAAAGGCGCCCGTTCTTGTAGAACCGGAGTATTCGCTCAGACTTGCCCCACGTAGAACAAAGCATGCCGCTTTTCTCACAGAGAAGTGGATTTGGGAGATCAGTCGACGCAAATTCTTGGCAAGTGGAACGCTGTTCCGTTCTGGCTCCCCAATCATGCAAATCAGTCCCCCCTCCCCAACAAGGGACCTCTATATGCCTCCTCTGCCAGCACAGCAGTGTAAGCGGTTCCAATGCGCCCGCCAACCTAATTAATCCAATCAGCAGAATTCAAGCGCGCAAGCTCAAGCGGAACGTACAACAGAACAGCCCGGCATTTAAATCCCCCACTTCCCTCTCGACTTTGCTGCTATCGGAACTAGAATCCTGAATTAAGAAATGAGATGGGTCTGTGCTTCTTCCTCTAGGACTGCCCTGGCGAGTGGGACTCTTATGGCTTTATCCACCAAATGGGCATTTGGAGCTCCTTTTCGGAATTCCCCTCCCCTCCCTGCCATGGAAGCTTGCTGGGTGACCTTTGGCCAGTGACGCTCTTAGGCTAACCAACTTTACAGGGTTGTTGTGAGGAAAAAATGGAGGAGACCCTGCTAACTGGATTGATTAGGCTTCTCTGGACCCTGACTGGGGATAACTGGGGTAACCATGACCTAGCTTACTAATTAAGGAGCAAGAGCCTGTTCTACCCATCTAGCACTTCATATGCCACAGAATCCTGCACCTACCACTCTCCAACATGATGGGGGCCTGTGTCCCAAACTTTCCCAAAACCAAGAAGAGGACTCATTTCCCATTTCCCACCCATCTCATTCCTTCTTTCACGACAACCATCTCCGATGCTTAGACCAGGCTTTGTCAACTAGAGTTTCACGAAAACCTGGGGTTTCCTGACGACCCTGGAAGGGTTTCCCAAATGGGTGGGAGTTGATTAATTAATACATTTTAAAAATATGTTGACCACTTATCAGATAATATGACCCCAAATGGCCAATGATGGTGCAGAATACCCGGAGGGGATGGGGAGGGCAGGGCCTTCGGGTGAGCATGTACAGAGCTATGCTTCTCAACCATATTCCGCACGATCGTGCCCCATCTGGGGTTGTCAAAGACTGAAGGGGCTTCTCTTAGACTGGCTTATATAAACCTTCCTAAAGTAAGCGTGGATGTTTCTGGAACGCATCCGTGACCAACCGAACAGTTTCCCCCCAAAGTCGAACGTCCCACTTTACAGCCCAGGATCTCAGAAATGGGGGGTGGGGTGGGATTAAATAAAAATAAAAATAATTGCCGGTTTACATTTTTGCACGGCAACGCGACTGCGTCTTAGCGGCGAGCGAGATACATTACATGCCGTGTGAGAGGGTTAAATAGGACAGCTTCAACTCCTTCTAAACTTTTGCCCTCTGGATATGTACTCATTGGCTGCCGTACAAGACTCGAGCGGCATTACACGCCTTAACGATCTGGTTCAACTGTCGGTCAGGCCTGGGGCCTGGCGTCCGGCCAGACCGCAATCAAATGGGACAAGAACCTCCCCGCCCGTGCGCGCCCTCCCCCCCCCCCCCTTTTCAGATCATCTCCGAAGGTTCAGATTATCTTCCTTTTTGTCGTGCCGGTTAAATTTATGGAGTAGAACCCTGAAGCCGCATTCCTTGGCTCGAGCCCGACCCACGCGAGGCCTCTTTTTGTTCGGGGCTGTAAGCAAGACGTGCTTTGGAGGATTGCAAGGTTGTTAGTTCAGGCACTGACTGTTTGCTCACGACTGAAATGAAGAGAGTTCAAGGGGAGGGCAAAAGGACAGCCCAAGTGTAAAACCCCGTCCCAGCAGGCCCCGGGCCTCCAAACACACGGAGAGAGAGAGAATCTCTGCTGCCGGCACAATGGCAACCCCCCTCCCCCTTCCCCTGTGACAAAAGGCCGACGGAGGGTCAGGAGCCGACAACCCTGCCATTCTTCTGCAAAATACCTGCAGGCGGAAGAGGACGCCGGATAACACGGAAGGGAGAGGGGCTTCGGGGCCCCTGGTTGTTACTGTCTGCGGCCAAAGTCCCCCTTGAACTCTCGGACAAATCTCCCGGATACGTTTCGGCGAACTCTTTCCCAATATTTTTGGGCACACACCAAAGAATGTCCAGCAGCTTTGGTTATCGGCTACGTTTATAGCTTCTGTGGGGACGCAAGGTGGAAGAACAGTAGGCAAGTAGGTTTTTACATCTTGAGAGATGCTCTGTCTATGTTTTAGAGGTTTTAGAGCAGTGGTCCCCAACCTTTTTATCACCGGGGACCGGTCAACGCTTGACAATTTTACTGAGGCCCGGGGGGGGGGGGTAGTCTTTTGCCAAGGGACGCTGCTGCCTCCTGAGCCCCTGCTCCACTTGTTTTCCTGATTTTGGAGAAGCAGCCATAGCAGCTCCCAGAGACAGAAACGGTGTGGGGATAATGAAAAGGTGGAGTGGGCGCAGGGAAGAGAATGCCTTAATACCGAAGGGGAGTGTGAGAGGGGGTAGAAGCAGAAGAAAAGAGACGCGACCGCAAAGGAATATTGTAGGAATTATCCTATGCACCAAGATGACCCCTTCCTTCCGCGCCACGAGCCAATGGCTGAGTCAACCGGAGATCAAGTATAAAAGAGCAAAACAAGACGACGAACTGGAAAAGTGAAGCAAAACAGCCATGGATCCAGGCCAGCCTGATGAACCAGCAACCGATGGGGATCACCACTGTTTTGACACAAGGTCACCTGGAGTACAAAATTAGACCATGGGAAATTAGACTCTTAATCAAAGGAATGCCGCACCTCTGCCTTTCACATTCGCTGGGAAGCCCGCCCGCGCATTGCCAACTGCTTTCCTCTTGCACCTTTAAAGGAGCTCAGTAAGGACAAAATAGAGTAATTGGGGCCCTAGCTTCTGCTTCCCTCCTTCCAGGGCCAGCAAAAACAGGACCCCCTCATTTTCTGTGCCAGTGGCGACTGGGGTTGCGCCTCCGGCGGGCGCAGACGGAGTGCATGCACAGTTTTTGCCCCTGTCAAAATTTCTGAATTAAGGGCAGGTTTTGTCGCGATGAGTTGTTCTTGGCTGAACTCCGCTTGAACCCAGAAGCAGATTGGCTTGTTACACTGACAACAACGCTCCGATTACCTGCTTAAGACAGGACGGTTCAGAGCAAGTTCATGTCCCCGTTCTGTCCCCGGAATTCGGACTCGCCGTTTTCAAAGAGACTTCCCGAACAGGTCGGAACCTTCCGGTTTGCACACCGGCAGCATCCGAAACGTCGCCTCCTTTGGATGGAGGCGTGGGAGGAGGGCGATTTGCTTTCTCTCTCTTTTTGCTAACAGGCCGATGCGAGGAGGGCTTTTGGCAGGAGTTAAACAGGCGGGGCGGGGCTTTTCTGATTTATTTGAAGAACTAATTGTCGCATCAACATGTCGGGGGTGCTGGGCGGGGAAGCAGGAAGACGATATTCAGAGAATCGCTCCGCAAGTCCCTTCCGAGCTTCTCTGTTCAAGTGAAAAAGTAGCTGCCCCTTAGTATGTGGGGCGAAGGGTAGGAAAGACGGACGTCAGCTCTCGGAAACGAAGCCGGGTTGGTACTTTGGCTGGGGAACCGGCAAGGAAGGCTCTGCAGAGGAAGGTGATGGCCAACCCTCCAAAGAGCCCGCAGACCCACTGCCGGGCGGAGCAAAGGATGCTGGGATAAGGCACGTCGGTGTTCTAGCAGAGTCATATATTTCCAAAGGAACAGTACCTGACCTTGAAAAGAGATGTCGTGAGCCTCTTCTTACATGCAAAGAACCTGGGTGTGCACATTCCAAAGTATAGGGTCACGTAGAGGCGGATGGGGTAACTTCAGAACGCAGCGTGTTGCAATGTGCACACCCTGCACACCTTCTCAACTTAGGGAGTTGCAAACCTACGCAATCTCAGATCAACACGACGTAATGCTCTCCTTCCCCCCCCCACACTCTCTCCCCAACTTTGAGGCTTGTGGGGGGCAGCTGTGTTTGTCGAGCCGGCCTGTACTAGAGACAAACCGTTGCTGTTGCTGTAAAAAAGCTCACAAAGCGGCATTGGGGCGATATCGCAGCCATCGGTCCAGGAATGAAAGAGCCAACTGTGAGAGGCCTGGTGTCTCTCGGCTGGTGTGAAATTAACTTTGCCTTCCTTTCCGTGGCCTTGTTATAACCGATGCGCTTCCTGCACACACACACAAAAAAAGGGGGGGGGACGACTTGAATAGAAACCCAGTCTACATCTATCATCTCTTTCAAGCTCTCCGTAGAGCCAAAAAAAATTTTTTTAAGGCTCTAATTACCTCTGAACAAATGTGTTTCACAGACATGCTACAGAATCTATTCCCTGTGCATAGGCTTAAGGCAACTACAAACACATAAACCCAGGAGACAGAGACAGAGAGAGAGACACCCAGAGAGAGAGAGAGAGAGACAGAGAGAGAGAGAGACAGAGACAGAGAGAGAGACAGAGACAAAGTCAGAGAGAGACAGAGACAAAGTCAGAGAGAGAGAAAGAGGGAGACAGAGAGAGAGAGACAGAGACAAAGTCAGAGAGAGACAGAGACAGACAGACAGAGACAGAGAATAGTTCCACAGCATAGCAACAAGCAACTTGCTTTTCACTGCCATTCTAGAATTCAGTGAATCTTACAGCGATAATACCATTTGACCCACGTTGAATGGGATCAACGAGACTTAATGCACCCTGTTCAATGAAACGCAGCAATTATCTAAACTATGAAAGAAGACGGAATCAAGGGGCCAGTTCTCACGACTGCTGCCTGTTCAAATAACGATTAGAGGTAGTTGTACAGAGAGGAACACAAAGATGAATTATATTGAAGCAGACCGTTTGGTCCATCAAGGTCAGCGCTGTCTATTCAGACCAGCACAGGTTCTCCAGGGCGTCAAGCAGAGGTCTTTTACATCGCCTATGACCGGGCCCATTTATCTGGGGATGCCGGGGACTGAAATTAGGTCCTTCTGCATGCCAAGCGAATACCTGACCACTGAGCTCTACCACTGACCTTCTGCATGCTAAGTCGATGCTCTACCACTGAGCTTTGCCACAGAACTATGGCAAGCAGACAACCTGCTTATCTCTCCGGACGTGGGCCAACCGATGCAGGCAAAAGGATGAAAACGCACTACCGCGCTGTTTGAACGTAATGCAAAATGACCGGTACATTAAACTAACAATGGCCAGTGTGGTGCTTTGAACAGGGGGCTCAGCATCCAGTTCAGAAATCTTTCTCTGCTCAGCTGATGCTAAGCAATCAGATCTCTTAGAATAGTCTGTCACTTCAGACTCTGTGATGAATTAAACCCTTCTTAAAAGTGCAGTTCATCTCAACCCTTGCCTCGGCAACAACAGTACATTCTGATACCGCTCTACAATTTCAGAGGAGACAGTCACCACCCCAGGCTGGCCTCTCCAACAGCCTTTGGAAAATCAGGCTCTTCATATGGACAAGTCTTTCCACGCTGCCTTGCAAAAGGATGAAATCATGTTAATTAAGGAAGGACTCTTTGATCTTTCATTTTTATATTTGCTCTGAAGCACGATTTAGGGCCTTTGGTTTCAGAATCCCGCCGATCTAAAAGGCTCTGTGAATGGAGTGTGGAAAAAGCATGGGTTTTTTGGGAAAAATAATCCATTTTTTAATATTCCCCAGCTTTTTACTTGTTCAAGACTTCCATTTGATTGCGCTCCACACAACCCATCCCGGTGCATGGGTGCCAAAATGGCAAGGGGGGTGGTGGTGGGGGGGAAGCTGCCATTCCAGCGAGCAAATCTACCAGGACTAGGAAATGTGCAACTTTTTGTTCAAGTGACTCATGCGCCCTCATGTAACTATTCAGAGGGGGGGAAAAGAAATTGATTTCTTTCGTTTCTCAAGTTCTGGTAAGAGCCTTACATAAGTCACACTAGAATGAGAAATGGATTGTTCTGGGCTTTTGAGTGCTAGGGAGTATGCAGAGTTCAGCCAACAGAAGGAAAAGACATTTACAACGCAGGGTTTTGTTTTTCTGCTTGCGCTTTTCGGGGTGGGGGTAGGGAACGAGGGTTGTGGCTCCCAGCCATGGGGAAAGCTCCAGGCATAGAAGGACCGTGATTCTCTACCCGGTGCGGATGGAAAAAGGATTTTAAGGTGCCCTCCAGGCCCTGCATCCGCTGTTCTTTAGGGCAGCGGTCCGCAAGCTTTCGGCCGCTGTGGACCGCTGCTCCGCGTTGGGGGGAGAGGGCGGCCCAGGGGCCCGCGCATGCGCGGCAGCTCCAGTGCAAACGCGCATGCGCGGACTGCCGCACACATGCGTTTGCGCCCGGCAGGGGCGCAAACGCGCATGCGCGGCAGTCCGCGCATGCGCATTTGCGCCACCGCCATGCTGGCGGCCGCGGCTCTCCCTCCCGGCTAAAGCGGCCGATTAGCTTGCAGCTCGGCAAGCTTCTCCTCCCTACCCTCCCGAAACAAGAAGAAGGAGCCGCGGCCCGCGGGTTGGGGACCACTGCTTTAAGGAGGCCATGGGGATTTTACACTTAGATGGAGCAGATCCCCACTGCCTGATGCATCGTCAGGAGCGTGGACGCGGTTCCCAGCAGATCGGAGCTGAGAAGAAACGGACGAGAAATTGTCAGGAAGTGAAACGGTGAAGACCAGGCTTGTGCTGAGTACCAGTAGCCTTGGACAGGGGAAGGCTTTGCTGAGCCCCCCACCCAGAGTTGAGGCGGGAGAGACTAGATGGCAGGGAGGCCCCCTGATATCCGCTGCAAAGTCTTAAGGCTCTCAGAAGCGCCAACAGATTTCATCCGTAAGAAAACCGAGGCCTGCAGAAACCATGAGGAAGAGCAACTGCGGGCCAGAAGCCAAGCTGAGCATTCAGAACAGGAGCACTTAACATTCAGATGCAGAGCCGTAGCTACAGAACTCCACCTCTTGGGGGATTTTCTCCAGCTGTCAGCCTCTCTGAAAACTGAGCGTTATGCATGCTGGGTTGACTATGTCCCCTATCAAAGTTCAAACCATTTGTTTTGTTAATGTATGCAAGATTCACATTTGTGGAACAATTCAGCCTTTCAAGAAAGGAAGGTCAGGGTGATGGGCAACAGGTTTGGGGCCCAGTCCACCCAAAACCCTTGGAGGGCTTCCACCCAAACACTAACCAGGGCTGACCCTGCTTAGCTTCTGAGATGTGATGAGATCTGTCTAGCCTGGCCTATCCAGATGAGGCCTGGCATCCTTGGGGTGCTAGTAAAGTGCTTTAGGTGGGATTCTCAGGATACGAGTCTCCATGCTGGGTTTCAGAGTGCGTGTTACTACTGCAAGCCACGTGGCACGCGGAACAGACCACAAGCCACCGTGGCTAGGGTGAATACCTGGGGAGACAGTAGAAGGCCTGGGAACATCACTCTGATCTGATCTCCCTCAACCCCCCCCCAAGTATTTTAACCATCTGCAGTAGGAGAAAGATACTCCGTAAGGTTTCATTTTTGTGCATTTCAGCTAACAGGGGGATTCGCAGCTCAACACACGTACGGTACAGATGACGCAGCCCCAGCCAAAAAGAAACTATATACGGACCAGCGTCTTTGTTCTGTTCCAAACCACCCACCGAACCATAAGGAAACAAGCGCGGCAGAAAGAATATCATACAGATGCGGCAAAATGGAACACTGTCTACAGAACTGTTCCCAGCGCAATTCCTGTCAACTTCCAATTATGCTGTCCTTCTTGAGCATATTTTTCCATGGGCCTCTTTGCTTGGCCCGCGACCGAATTTTGCAAGCTGTCCCTGGTTCCATCTGCAGGCGCCCTCCCCCAATTTCTTTTCTCCCTCCTGAGACAAGAATCAGCAAGTTTAACTTGAGGGGGGGGGGTATCAGCTTTCCTTGTCTCCTGCCAAGTGCTTCCCCTTACAGTCCATGTATTTTTGACGTTATTTTGTGTCGGGGATGGAGCGACATTGAGCGAAAATGGCAAAACAGCAGCAAAAAGAATCATCGACGGCAGAACATGTTAAAACCAACAACAAAACAACGAAATGGCCCTATCAGCTCACTCCTGCTTTTTGCCATTCAAGGAAAGGGTCAGGGAACTTGCAAAAAGAGTTATTTCGAGACCTTACGGAGCTGATGATCTGGGTGGCAAATATACCTCTACCTACACCTGAGCTACATTGAGAAAGGAAGGCCAACGTTTAAGAGGTGACCCAAGCAAGTACAGCAAGTTAACCTGCTAGTTTTTGTCCTCCTCTGCATGAATACCGATCGGGTTGGCAATAGTTAAATGGCAAGGGAGCATCTGACAGCAGACATATTGGACCAAAGATGGTCTGCTATGAACACCAGGAAGAACGATGAAATGAGAAAGTATCCATCAGGTCACCTAAACCCACTGAACACATAGTGCACAGTCCATCCCCTTTTAAGCAGACCCTGTTCCCCAAGCATCTGACGGGCCCATGGAGAGAACAATTTGGGAACTGTTGCATGCATCAATATCAATACAGAAGGTTATCCCTGGATTTTTGATTTGCCTTCTTAGGGTTTGGAGGCATTCAGAAGTCAAAAATGGGCTCCCCCAAACCAGGGTTTGAAAGCTTAACTAACCTGGGGCCGGTCAGAGTGGCCGTGTCTCTCACTGCTTGAGCCGTTTCGGAAGCAAAATCCAGAGCGCCGGCTACGGGTTTGGTGACGGTTCCGACCAACCCTTTCCCGAAGCCGGAGATAAAGCCGCTGACGCCCCCTTCGGTTTTGACGCCTTCGACGGTTGAGGTGATCACGCTGGTCAATCCGCCGATGATGCCTGTTGGATGAAGGAGGTGCAGGGGCTCAGCCGGCTCTGGGGATCCTGTCTTGGGCTACGGGCTGAAGGCACCACGCACTCCAACATGGTGGAAGCTAAGCAGAAGTGGGTCTGGGCCAGGGCCTGGGTGGGAGATCATGAGCGGAACCCAAGTACAACGTGTCGGGTCTGGAATAAGAAAAGGTGCTTGCTGACTGGTGATCTTATGGCAAGCCCATGGGGTTTTCAAGGCAAGAACACGCACAGAGTTGGGTTTGCCATTGCCTGCCTCTGCATAGTAACCCTTGGTGGTCTCTCGTCCAACTGGGCCAACCCTGCTTAGCTATCAAGACCTAACAGCATTGAGCTAACTTGGTTTGCTGTTAAACAACATAAGTGAGGTTGCCAGCCTCCAGATAGGGGGTGGAGATCCCTTGGAATTACATCTGCTCCCCTGGAGACAAGGGCTGCTATGGAAGGGGGACGGTTACACCCCACTGAGGCCTCTCCCCTCTCCAAGCCTGGCCCTTCCCAGGATTCACCCCTAAATCTCCTGGAATTTCTTAAGTCAGAGTTGGCAACCTGACTTGGCTTGGATGTTTCCGTGCCCCACTCTAATCCACTGAAAATAAGGGCTCTTCTGCTGTGCTGCATCATACAACCCCAGCACTAAATGCCTGGTATGCCTTTTGGTCAAAGAGTTACCATGAGCTAGTCCTTGGATCCCAGCCACGAGGTGTTCACCGCTCGTGGCCGCATGGTAACGGATGTACTCTCGCTCCATCTGGTGCCGGTTGTCCATCGTCTTCCCCAAGCCGTCGGATAAAGTCCCGGCAAACTGTTGAAAAGGGAGAAACGAGATCCGTGATGCATTGGAAGTGCGCAGACTCAGGCCGGAATTGCTACGGTAAAACTGTGCCTGCCTGCAGCAATAAATGTCACAAGTTTTGGCACTGCGCATGAGCCAGCCCTGTGTTCTGAGACGAACTGTGATTTCCGAGTTAGCACAAGCCGTAGTTTGGCTATTTCAGCTGCGTCAAACTTTGGTTTGCTTGCTCCTTTGAAAGACGGACTGCAAAATCAGGGCTGAGTTTGGGTTTGCGATCCAGGCAGATGCCTGCCTGACACTCCAGTTGCTATACTGCACTCTGCTCCACACCAGTCACCTGTTTCTGCAGATGTCTGCAGGGGGTCTCTTCATCTACTTGACCAGCCATGGGACAGCTGGAGATGCCCCGGATTGCGACAGATCTCCGGGAGACACAGATCAACTCACCTGCAGAAAACCCCACTGAAGGCCGCCCCCTTCCTCAGGCTCTACCCCCCACAACCTCCAGGGATTTCCCAATCCAGGCCTCAGTCTGCATGCAGAAACAGCGTTGTCTGCTGCTGTTGGGAAATTACCCGGAGATGTAGGGGGTGGAGCCTGGGGAGGGTGGTGTTTGAGGAGGGGAGGGACTTCAAGGGGGTGGAATGCCTTCCAAGGCGGCCATTTTCTCCAGGGAACTGATTTCTGTGGCTTGGAGATCGGTTGTAATAGCATGGTCTTTCCCGTCTCCACCTGCAGACCCCCAGCCCTAACATAGCCACCATGTCCAGGACAGCCCATATGTCTCTGTTGCTTCTGTTGTTTGCAGAAATCTCAACATCCAAGATGCTCTCGGGCCCCGAGCTGCAGGCTCCCAAGAGGGGGGATGCGGCAGCTATTCCTGCAGCCTTTTCCTGTGAGTAAAGGCCCTCAAATTAACTCACATCATCTTGTTAAACTCAGCCTTGTGACACTTCCTTGCAAGAGCATGTCATCCAAGTAATATTGCGAAGGCCGGACACAATGCCCAGAGGGAGCTCCTCCATCCCCCCCTCCCCAGCCACCTCTGCAGATGCCCATGCAGGAGGGGTGCGTTCCCTCCCGAGGACCTCCTGGGAAGATGCCCAGCGGGCACCCACGGGCAACGGCTTTGTGTTACAAGCCCGAATGAGTGATCCTTGCGGGAGCCGCCGGCTGTTTTCGCATACACAGAAGGCAGTCAAAAGTCCATGGCGTGAACTTGGAATGACCCCAATTGGAGAGTCACTGGCGGGTTCACGGAGAGGGCAGCTACATTTTATTAAACAACTAATGCTCTTAGCAGATAACTTTTGGGAGAAGGGAGGAAAAGGAGGAGAAAAGGAAGAGGGGAGGGGAGAGGCAGCCACTTCTAATCTCCCTCGGCGGGTTCAGTGCAGGCTGCAACAGGATACGGTGGGAACTGCACACTACCATGAAAACATGCGCTCTGCCCTTTGGATTGAGGTGGTGGGTCTCAATTCCCCCCCCCCCCCACTTTCCCAATGGGTTCCTGCATCTACACTTACTTTCAGGAGCTGCCTGCAGTATTAAACACATACTACCGTGTCCCACTGTGAAACGCGAGAGTATTTTTAGCATTCATGCACGGATAGTGTTACGGAGAGACATGCTGAATTTTGTGTCTAATTTGCATACGTCACCCATAGGCAAACCCCGATTTGCCACTAACCCTTTCTGCAGACTTGTTTGGAAGTTGGGGTGAGGAAGAATATTCCATTCCTCCACTGGAAGTTTTCAGCCTACGGGTAGCTCTTGACTTCCCTGCCACCTCTCTCTCCCCTATTCACTGCTGCCTGATCGTTTACTAAGGGGCCCTTCTTCATTCTGCCTGTGCAAAAAACTTTCAACTTCTCTTTCTCTTTGGACCGTCCCCAATTTGCAGCAAGTTTCCTTCTCTTCTGCCGGGGTGGTAATTTTAACAGGTATTCAGGAGGTGGCTATTTGAGGGTCAGGTGAAGAACTTGGGAGGGGGGGGGGAAAGGATCGGCAGACTCAGCCCTCCAAACGCACCCGTCTGCTTAAAATTCAAAGCTGCCCCTGAGAGCTTCTCTTTGTTCGGCACTTTCTGCTCCTGCCATGTCATGACCTTCTAAAATGTTGTCTTGAAAAACAAGCTGCCAAAGCTATGCCAATGTGCTGCTTCTGAGAGCTTACTTATTACAAGGGACGCGGAGTCCGGATCAAACTGTTCCCCTGCCAGGGTTCAATCTCCTGGATTTAGACCGGAGGGAGGTGGCGGGAAGAGAGAGAGAAAGAGAGCACAAGCAGGGCCAATTTCCCAATTGCAGGCTCAGTTATTACCTAACATGCACTAAAAGTCTTCGCAGACAAGTCGCTCTGCAGAATTAGCTTCCATAATACAAAGGCAAATCCAGGCTTACCGGCCTCGTGTATTAAGCCACGGCAGCCGCAAATAAAAGACTGTTGAAAAAGGAACACGGTGTTGAGCCAAGATTACTAAAGGACTCACAAGGCAAGCCTCAACGGGTCTACAAAAAACATGTCTACTCAGTGGGGCCTTACGTCCCTTGAAGCTGTTCTTATGACCATGGTGGTACAAGAAGGGGATGGGGGACTTAAAAGCTAGCGTGGGACAGTGGTCACGGTGTCAAACTAAGATTTGGGAGACAACTGGTGGGAGGGGTGGGGGTGAGGAAAAGAGGGAGATGGATGTCATGTGACATCACTGATGCTGCTACCTCACTTCTTGGTACAACCTGGAAATGACAAAGGGTAGCTCTAGGAATTGCTGGAAACTCTACGGCAGCTGGCCCTGCCATCGCAGCAGGCCTGGCAAAAATAGGCTGTAACAACTTATATCGATGATGTTTTTTTGGCATTCTTAGACCTATTTGCTCCAAATATTAAAAAAAAATCTTCCCACCTTATATCTTGATTCTTCTTTGACTCCTTTCCTAACTGAGTTTAGCAGCTGGTGACGGGGACTAAAAAGGCCAGCTGCAGCTGGTTCAGCAAAAACCAAACCTCCCTAAGAAAACATCAAATTTTCACATGAAAGCGGAGCTCTCCTTGCGCGGTTTTCTCCATCCCTGATATTTATAGCTTTCAGAACCTTTGCCACTCCAGCGCAGCAAGCCAACTTCTGAGATTCCTCGTCTTGCTTTGGAGTCCGGAAGGACGGCGTTGTTGAGATGGGTCTCTCAGCGGCCTTCTCGAGGCTGTGACACAACTTGCTCGGGACAGGAATGCCTCTCTTCCCAGGAAAGCCTGCGGCTTAATGCTGCAGCCAAGCCACTACAGTTATGATGGCAAGCAGGGAGCCTGGTGCAGATGTCATGGAAAAATGGGGGCCGGCAGCCATGCAAATAAATTTGAGCCTTGGCCTTTCCTTCCCCTCACCGGTGGCTAAGTCATTACAGATTTTCAAGTTCAATGTCCACCCTGCTCTCTAGACCTGCAAATGATGCTTTTTAACTTGCACAGAATTCTGGGCAACCCCTACCCCATGTCTCCTCCAGTCAGTGTCTCGGCTCTGGCCCGGATTGCCCATTTATCTTCTACCAGGGCCAGGGCCTTCTCAGTGGTTGCCCCTGCTCTTTGGAACCAGCTCCCTGATGAGGCCTATGGTCTGCGGATCTTTGTGCGTTCCACGGGGCGTGTTAAGGCCGCTTCCTAAGTAAGGCCTCTGGTTAAGCTGCCTTACCCCCCTGTACCGGATAACTGCAGACTAGCTGACTCTCTAGGAATTTGTTTATTCATACGAGTGATGTTTTATGAATCATTCATCATGGGTGTTGTATTTGACCAGCTGGTGCTCTTGAACGCTTTGATGTGTTTTATGGAATATTTATTGTGCAATGTTTTCTCGTAAACTGCTCTGAGACTGAACAGGAGAGTACGTGGTGTAAAAATGTAATAAATAATACAAACCCTAGTGGCCATTCCAAAGTCTGCAGAGGTCACTAGGAACGTGGGAATGAAATTATTTAACAAGCATGCGAAGGAAGAAGAGGGCTAGGGTAGCCAACTTCCAGGTGGGGCCTGGAGAGCTCCCAGAACTACAGCTGATCCCCAGATGACAGAGATCAATTCCCCTGAGCAAAAAAAGAGGCAGCTCTTGAGGGTGGGCGCTATGGCGTCATATCTCACTGGCATCATATCCCACCTTCCCTAGGCTTCACCCCCAAACCTCCAGGAATTTTCCAAACCTGGAGCTGTTAACCTCAGGCGAAAGAGGGGAGTGTGTGTATGGAATGCAATGATCCTCCCCCCCACCCCCGGTTTATATTCAGGTCAAGCTTTCTGTGCAATGAGTGACAGCAGGGGAGATTGCCTTCCCCGGAAAATCCCACCCTACCGGTTTGGCAAGAGTGTGCTTCAACGCGGCCGAACGGCAGCAAAGATTTCAAAGACCAGCCACTTATTTATTCCCTTCCTTTATATACCTCGGCTATCTCCTTGAAGCAGGTTCCCCCCTCCTCCTGTCCTCTGTTCTAACCCTATTGACTCTCCTCTTGCTCCTTCAAATTCCTCCTCTGACAACCTGCTTCTTTACTGAGATGATGAAACCAAATTACCTACCTGTCACCTGTGCATTCTTATTCCCCTACCCTGCCTTTTCTCCGTCGCCCCAGCTGAAAAGTAATTTGAAGGCACAAAATCCCGTTAACAGTTAGAGAGCTTTCCAGATCCCTCCTGAACGGGGGTGAGAGGGCAAAGCACAGGATCCCCAAAGGAGATTTTAATGGAAGTTAGGGGTGGAACTCAGGTTTCCAAGGACTCCCCAACCGGCTCGCAAAGAGCAACGAGCTCCTTGCCCAGCTGACGAAACCGTTTTGAATAAAGTGCTACCAGGTGTGAAGTTTCACTGTGAATATGCTATTCATGCACGTGTGCGTGCCGCGCACACAGACATGCGTGTTCCACTGGCACAAGTCACAAGGATGCCAGAGCTGTAAGTTAAGAGGGTGGAGCTGAGCCAAGAAAGAGACTTAAAATTTATTCTGTGGTTTAGAGCTCAGCCCTGAACTGTCATCTCTGCCTGAGAAGCCGGTGGAGGAGGAATAATTTTTGGATTTAGTACTGCTAAGCCTCAAAGAGGAAATTCAGCGTCTGAAATTCAAAGGTGGTGGTGGGGAGGGCAGGGAGGTGATGCCAATAATTCAAATAGTTTCTATGCAAGCCGGGGAGCCTCCTTGGTGAACTGAATGGATATTCCTTCAGGTGGCCACATGTAGGATAAAAACACTTTGAAAGAAAGAGAAAGAGAGAAAAAGAAAAGAGACAGAGAGACAGAGAGACAGAGAGACAGAGAGACAGAGAGACAGAAAGAAAGAAAGAAAGAAAGAAAGAAAGAAAGAAAGAAAGAAAGAAAGAAAGAAAGAAAGAAAGAAAGAAAGAAAGAGGGAGGGAGGGAGGGAGGGAGGGAGGGAGGGAGGGAAATCGGCTAATCTCTGAGGAACATTACTGCAGGAACGGGCTGGAGTGAACTCTGATTAACCTGGGCTTTTGTGCCAATTTAAATACACAGAACCTCTCCACTTGAAAGAAGCCATTCACCCACTATGTGCTCCGAGATGCATGGAAAAACCATTATGGGAATAATCAACACTGTGATTACTAGGGGGGGGGGAATCTATACAATGGCAAAACCAGACAGAGCTCATAAACGGGGCGGTGTGCCGTTTCTGACAGCCACGTTCTTTCTTTTAAAGGGGCAATTAAAACCAAGCCTTGCGGGGCTTCCCAGACCCAAAAGGGGCTGTTGTTATGTGAAGCCTGCAAACCACAGACTTTTCAAGGCACCAGGTAACAAAGGGGAACCAGGCAGGAGGAGGTGGAGTAGTAGAAACGGATAAATCCGAGCATCCCCAGACATCTGTGGAGAAAAAGCTTTGGCTGGCTCAGTGTGCAAGAGCCGGTGCTGTGTATCCAAAGCGGGGGAAATGCCCGGCTCTTCCGAAATCAGGTGGACGGGTTGAGCCGGAAGGGCAGACGGGCTAATTAATCATCGGGCCTCTGCGGACGGGAGGAGGGTGACGACAGCAGGATGATGTGCTGACTAGACTTCTCTGACAGAGAGAGGGTACTGGGGCCTCCCCGAGATCAAAGTTGGCGTCCGGCGGCACTGTGAAGGCCAACAGAGCTTTATTCAGGGTATAAGCTTTTGTGGGCGCCCATGCGTCCTCAGATAGCAAAAAGGAAGTGGCCACTCCATTGTCATTGAGGAAGTGTGCTGAAGCAGAAGAAACTGAAGCAGAAGAAGCAGAGTTGGTTTTTATATGTCGCTTTTCTCTACCTGAAGGAGGCTCAAAGCGGCTTACGTTCGCCTTGCCTTTCCTCTCCCCACAACAGACACCCTGTGAGGCAGGTGAGGCTGAGAGAGCCCTGATATTACTGAAGAAGAAGAGTTGGTTCTTATATGCCGTTTTTCTCTACCCGAAGGAGTCTCAAAATGGCTTACAATCCCTTTCCCTTTCCTCTCCCCACAACAGACACCCTGTGAGGGAGGTGAGGCTGAGAGAGCCCTGATATTACTGAAGAAGAAGAGTTGGTTCTTATATGCCGCTTTTCTCTACCCAAAGGAGTCTCAAAGCAGCTTCCATTCGCCTTGCCTTTCCTCTCCCCACAACAGACACCCTGCGAGGGAGGTGAGGCTGAGAGAACCCATGAATAAAAGCTCTGTTGGTCTTCACAGTGCCGCCAAATGCAAACTTTGGCGAAAAGTGGCCAACATACATATGGGTGGCGATGCACTCTGACGGATCCCAAACCCGGCTTTGTCACCCGGGGAAAATGACATTCCAGGTGTGAGCACTGCTGGGGACTGTCAGAAGAGCGCATGGAAGACAAAGGACAAATCACGACGGAACGGCATGCTCCCCCAACGGAGACTTCCACAAATTCAAAAACCTCTCCGCAGAATATGGTTTACAGAAGAAAACGGGCCATGAAAACTCTGGTGGGCTACCGGCCTTCAAAATGAGCCACACGCGGGCTCTTCGCTCAGGCTGCAAACCAAGAAGTTATAAAGACACGCCATTCCAGCACAGTCACTTGTCTGGTTTTCCCCATCTACTCAGCCTCATATATTCAGTTCCCAGACCTGGGCCTCAGCAAAACGACAGGAGTAACCGTGGTTTGTTCATACAGACATCACCCCCCCAAAGTTGGCACGCGACATGGTTTGCAACAGCTTATTTCAAAACCACTGAACTCAGTTCACCGGCCGATCCTGAAGTCTGAATTTTGTGAGTTCACACCGCGCCCTAAGCCAGAGTTGAAACCTGTTGATCGCTGCTTGATGTGAATCGCAGAATCATAGAGTTGGAAGGGACCTAAGGGGTCATCTAGTCTGACCCCCTGCAGAATGCAGGGAATTCAAAACTACCTGCCCACCCACAGTTTCCCCAATTCCATGACCAGATGATGCCCTCCTCCCCAAGCCCCCCCCCCCAAGACTCCCTGGCCAGTCTGCCCTGGAGGAAATTCACCTCCTGACCCCAAAGTGGGCATGCAAAAGGCCAAAAGAGCCAAACACCAATGCAATCCCTTCTGCCCACCCTCTCACAACCTGCCTAAATTAATTAAACCCTTATGCCACAGGCTATGAAGCACAGGCAGTGTGGATTGCAAAGGAATATCTTAAATGAAGTTGGGGCCAGTTCAGAATTTCCCAGTTTTCGTTACTTCCCCAGCAGGGATACATTTCCCCTTCCTAGATCGCCCCTGGTCTTCTGAAGCCGTGGAGATGGTCCAAACTACCAAAGCATAACCAAGCAGAATAACTGAGCCAAAAAGCTGCTTGGCTCCCTGTGACTCGGACCCAAGTCATTAAACTGTTACCTTTGCAGCGGAGTTTGACACGCCGTGCGTGACGTTCCTGATAAGGCCCCCGACGTTTCCGTACTTTATCAGCCCAGTGACGCCTTCCGAAACGTCGTTCAGGAGACCCATTGGGTTGCCGAGGAAATCCACAGAGCCTAGGATTCTTGCCGCTTGGCTGAGCAGTTCCTGTGAAAACAAACAAACCCACCAAGACGTCAGCCACAATCCAACGAGGATGAATCGCTAAACTTGAAAAGCACCGAAAAGGCCCCCCCGAGTTTAATCTTCTGCTGCAGGTTAGGGCTCTCTGCTCAGCAGCTCACCCACCGGCCAGCTTACGGAAAGTTGAGTGTTGCAGAGGGTGAGAATTCCCCACCCCCATCGCTCGATGTGTGTTTTGTTCGCCATGCTGCTGGTTTACAGGTGTTTTAACAACAGAGCTGGATACAGGGATGGGGGGGGGGGGCAGGCCTGCTGGCTGCTGAATGGGACCCGCCCGGTTCAAAGGCAGAATGCCTCTGAAAATGAGACACAATCACCAGGCATGGATGACTGTTTCCGGGCCCTGCTGCTGGAAAAAGAACACTTGATCCGATGGGTAATTGGCTTGTTCCAGCATAGTGACCTTTACGTTTCCTCCCTACCAGCCCTCAAAGCGCACCCGGTGCTTCCCCAATGTTTAAGGGAGAGAGGTGGCACCCTCCTTATTATTATTATTATTAGATTTATATCCCGCCATTTCCTTGCGGCTCATGGCGGGTAACAATATCACAAATCCCCCATTAAAACCCCATAAAAACAATAATAACATTGCCAATATTACCGGCACGGCAAGAACGGCAGATCAACTTCCCCTCCCTCCCCTCCCTAGGGACTACAGAGCATTCCCCTGGTCCCTTGGTGGCCTCTAACCCAACGCCACTCACTTCTTGGAAGTGCTTCAAGACGTCATTGACGATGAACTCTTTCGTCTCGTACGGGTGGACCCTGGTGAAGGGGTCGAGGTTGATCACGGCGTCCTCAAATCGGATCAGGGGGAAGCCCAGGGTGCTCTTCAGCGCCTATGCAAGCAAAAAAAGAGTGTTACTTCTTTATGCTCGCCATCCCGGTGCCTTCATCTCCAGAGTTCTGCTCAGCTCGGAGTTCCAATCGAGACCTCGTTCTCAAAGCAAAGGAAAGGTACCTTGAGGTCCAGGGGCAGCTTGCTGGAAGTGAAGACGCTCAGCTTTATCTGCGGCACGCTAATTTTGAGGTTCTCGAAATAATACCGCTTCTGGGCTCCTTGATCCACGGGCTTTTCGTGAAGGTTCTCGTCATAGCTTTCAACCTCTACAGTCAACAGCAAGCACAAAGGTGTCAACGTGAGCCGACAGGTTAACTATTCCTTTCCTGGGTCGAACTGTTTCAACCCACTTATTACTAAATCGATTGTATAAGAGGCGGTCAACCGAGCACAGTTGCCCCATGCCTTCAGGAAGAGCTGAAGGACAGGACGCTAGGAAAACCTGACTGCTTCAAAAGAACGGGAGGAGACAGGAGGAGAGACCTGGCAGGGATAAAAGGTGCTGTTGAGCCGTCAAAACGCTTCCTTCTGAGACTAGTTCTAAGGACAGTACCTGATTCGGCCTGATCATAGCCAAAGAAGCTCAGCAGCTTCAGAAGCAGCTTCTCCTCGATTTGGACTGTAAACCGGCGAGCCGTGATCATCAGGTGCTGGAGAGGAAACACAGAAAGACACGCCGTTGGGTTAGGCTGTTGACGTATTTTGGAACAGAAGATCCCGCAAGGCGCGTACGGTCTGAGTGCGCCCACCGCCAAAGACTTCCGCAACAAAAGAAGGAAGCCGGCATCTATAATTTTAAGATTTGCGGTCATGAACTTCAGAGGTGCAGGGCTTCCCCTGATGTGATGCCTGGCTTCAGATGGAAGACCAGGGAAGCAGAAAAGCTCAAGTCTTTTACCAAACCAGTATCGCACAGGACTGAAAGAAGTTTTTAAAAAAGCATTCTTGGTTTTGCTGAGATAAGAGTCAGTTGGATCCTACCCACTCACAAGAGGAAGGAACGGAAGGAACCAGATTTTCTTCCTTCCCCTTGCCCTAGCAGCCCCTGCCCTCCCCCCCAAAACCCCTCCGCAGAGCTCTAGGAAGAAATCTGCGACCTAGAATGGTAGCATCCAGCCAGAATGAAGCATCACGAGTATCTCCAAACCAGAGCGATGGCTGCACACAAAGGCTTTTAAATTTGACTTCACAGAATATGGAAAAATCTCGGACTGCGAGTTTAACAGTGAGCTGAATGCAAGCAAGAAGCACAAAGGAGCTCGCAGTCTACCCAGTTTTGTGCCGATTTAAATGCTACAACATCCCAAATGAGTGAAACTAACACGGAGAGACCACACACATCCCTCCCCAATTTTGAACGCAGAGGGGACGGACAATCACCACCCCTGGCAGGGCCTTTTTGACAGTGGCCCCTTTACTCTGGGACTCCCTTACCCAAGGCAGCTTTTTATACAAGGGGCAGAAGACTTCTCTGACTACTCAGACTCTAGGCTGCTGCGATTTCTCAACCCTCAATTTTCTGTCTTGTCCTGACGGTCCGTTTGTTCTTGCCTAGACTAGCCCTGACCCCCCCACCCTGCCTCCACTGATGACTTTCTGCCTTTGCAGCGTCCCATTTTATACCTGGCCTTTTCCTGCCGCCTTTTGCCTACTGCCTTCTTATTCCGTTTTACGATCTGGGCCAATGTCCTGGCTTCTTAAATCCGAAGCTGCGGGAGAAGCCGCCTGACCAAAAACCTTTGCGGGGAACGTTCGGGGATTCCGCGAGACACACAAACAAAACGTCAGTGGCCAAAAGGCCGTTTGGTGGCGGGATTACCTTGTATATATCAGTTAAAGGGCTCTTACTGGGAAATTTCATGGCATTCAATTGCACGGCGGGGCCCGTCTCGACGGCTTCGTTTTCGTTGGTTTGCGGGGTCAGAAAGAGCATGAAAGGCCGGGTGGTCCCGATGAGCTGGTTGTCCACCTGAACAAGGAGGAGAGCATTGAAGAAGAAGAAGAATTGGTTCTTAGATGCCGCTTTCCTCTACCTGAAGGAGTCTCAAAGTGGCGTATACATTCACCTTCCCTTTCCTCTCCCCACAACAGACATGAAGGAGTTTTGTGGCATTTTGGATCCTAACAAAGACACTGTATCATCATCTACCTGTGGGCCCATGAAAGCAACGGGAGACTGCTTCCATTACAACCCCCCAAAGAGCACAAGAGTACGCTCCTCTCTGCAGAACTGTGTTCGCGGCCTCGAGGGTGCCGTCTTCTTACCGTCGGTCTATGCCGCCTGCTAAACGGTGGGCCGTAGGACCCAGCAAGCAATTCCAGCCGCTCGCCTGAGCAGACTCTTGAATCCATTCCAAAGCCACGCAGTTCAACCCCCCCCCCCCCCGTTTGTTTGCTCTGGAGCTGGCTTTATTTGAAAAGCGTTCCTGTCGGAGAATCCGCCCCTTCCCTTACCTGCACGTCCTGTATGCTCAACTCAAGTACTTGGCTGGAGGAGAGCTGAGTGAAATGGATGCTGATGCCAGTGAAGCTTGAAAAGATCAGCTCTTCCGGGACTTTATTCACTAAAGATAAGCCGATGCCACCTTCCAGTTTCAGCTGGACCTGGGAACGGATGGAGAACGGTCCAAAAATCAGAGCGCTGGGCTCAGAACCCCGGCTGGGGTCTTTGAGGGCAGGGGTCTGTTTGGCTTCTGTGGGTTTTGCCTCTTTCCTTGCAAGATCCGGGGTTCTTCACCAAAATGTTCTACTAAGCTATACTTTTAAAAATGCAGCAGGACGCGTGGCGTGAAACGCATTCACGACACTCATTGGTCTGGGAGAGAAGTGCTCATCAGCTTGTGGCAGACTGGGTGGTCTCTGGGTCCTGCTTTCGGCAGGCTAACAAGAAGGGGGAAAAATTATCAGGGAAAAAATTTCCACAGTCAAGAGTAGTTCAGCAGTGGAATAGGCTGCCTAAGGAGGTGGTGAGCCCCCCCTCACTGGCAGTCTTCAAGCAAAGGTTGGATACACACTTTTCTTGGATGCTTTAGGACAGGGGTAGTCAACCTGTGGTCCTCCATATGTCCATGGACTACAATTCCCATGAGCCCCTGCCAGCACTTGCTGGCAGGGGCTCATGGGAATTGTAGTCCATAGACATATGGAGGACTACAGGTTGACTACCCCTGCTTTAGGATGCTCTGGGCTGATCCTGCGTTGAGCAGGGGGCTGGACTTGATGGCCTGTATGGCCCCTTCCAACTCTATGATTCTATGGCCTGTATGGCCCCTTCCAACTCTATGATTCTATGATTCTTTGGCCTGTATGGCCCCTTCCAACTCTATGATTCTATGATTCTTTGGCCTGTATGGCCCCTTCCAACTCTATGATTCTATTATTCTTTGGCCTGTATGGCCCCTTCCAACTCTATGATTCTATGGCCTGTATGGCCCCTTCCAACTCTATGATTCTATGATTCTTTGGCCTGTATGGCCCCTTCCAACTCTATGATTCTATGATTCTATGGCCTGTATGGCCCCTTCCAACTCTATGATTCTGTGATTCTGGGGCAGAAAGGGCAAGGTCTCAGCCAACTGCAGTCAGCGACTGATTATATATTCGCTCATGATTCTCTTAATGCGGAGCTAATTATTGTACACAAAAAAAAGGGGTCGGCTGTCGCTATCGGAAGCAACGAGGGAAGGGAGCGGAGCCGCGGTCTGACTCACCTCCAGCTCTTGCTCCGCGTCTGGATTCTTCAGCTTCCACAGGTCTTGCTCCAGCGTGAGCAGCTCGTCCCCTTCGTACGAGAAACGATCGTTCCTGCGTTGGTTGAAGTCTGTTATCTAATACAGAAGGCATTATTAGGGCAGCTGACCTCCGGAGATGTCACAACTCTCCTAATGTGCCTTGAATGTGCCACAACGAGTGAACCTGAAAGGATCTGAGTGAACCTGCAAAGATCTCACCCTGCCTGATCTCTAAAGCTGCAGTACTGATGCTGGCTGCATGCTTTTTCTGCATTTTTGTTGGAAGACACCATTTCTTTCGGAAAGTGCAGCAAGGACACCCTTCTCTGTCATGACACTCTCTCAGGAGAGAATATCAATGAGGTAGCAGGGCACAGATTACCCCAGTTTCTAAACTGACAATTATGACCTACACACCGCATTCAGACAAACTGCATTTTGTGCAGCAGGTTCTGCTCAGTCTACGGACACAAATAACAAATGGCGGTTTACACGTCAGCTTCAATCTGCCGGCTTCTTCTTGCTTCCTCCCTCTCCCACCTGGAAAGGTATCTTTGCCATACTGAACCAACCCCCCCCCCCTCCAGTAACCAGCTAATCAAAAGTGGTGGAACCACTAAATTGACTCTGTAAATTCAGGCACCACACTACCATTCAACCAAACTGCAGTTTAAAAAACGGACAGAAGCCCTTGGCGCCAAACTCTGGTTTGGTGCCAGCTTACGACTGCTTTTTTAAAACAAGAACCTGTCTTGCTTTCAGATGTCACAAGGAATGGGCCTTTAGTCAAAACACAGCACAACTGTTTCATCTGCAATTCAAAGGCTTGCGTGTTACAAGGGGAAGGCCCGTCACCTGCAAAACGCGGGTCGGCCCGTCCGGAATGACTCTGGCTACAAGGATGCCGGATCCGGGTCTCATCTTCTGGTTGACGAACTGCTGTTCCGGAGGAGCCGGGCTTAACGTTTCCAGGGACGTGTCTGGACCCAGGACGACTTCCGCCCCGTCGCGAAGCCCAGACCTGCCCCCTTTAGTCTAGGAGGAAAAGGAAGTCATTAATAAAGGGAGTTAGAAAATGAACGAATGCTTAGCAGCTTAAGGGGGTGGGGGGGGGGGCGGCTCGACAACCGAGCATCTGCTTTGCGCGCCGAAGGTCCCAGGGCTCCACCTCTGGCATCTCCTCTGAAAAAGATCAGTCAGGAGGACGTGATGTGAAAAGGCCTCCGCCGCTTGAGCTGCTGCCAGTCAGAGCTGACAACGCTGACCTCGATAGATCAACAGACTGACTCATATGTCCTTAAAACGCACATGCTGAAATAATTTTCAGGTCGAGGACACGCACGTCTTCGGGCCCACGTGTTGGATAGATGCCTCTTTCTACAGGAATCTGTCCAGAAGTGCATCAGAAGGCCTGCTGTGTCGGACACCCCCCCACCCTCTGAATGAAAATGGATGGCAAGCAGAGAAAATGGCCTCTCCACAGTCTGCCCTCCCCCACGCAAGGTGGTTTGTCCGATTCCAGTCTGTTAACCTTCATGTGCCAGGGAACTCTGATTGTTATGTGAGGAGTTCTGTTTCATGCTGCGGCCACTGGGCCCAGCGTACTGTTGTAGTTAAGAGGGGCGGGCTTCTAATCTGCAGAGCCGGGCTTGGTTCCCCGCTCCTCCACATGCAGCCAAGCTGGGGGACCTTAGGCTGGTCGCAGTGTTCTCACAAAGCAGTTCTATCAGCGCTCTCTCTGCCTCACCTTCCCCTACTCCCTTTAATAATAGGTAAAGGTAAAGGTATCCCCTGTGCAAGCACCAAGTCATGTCTGACCCTTGGGGTGATGCCCTCTAGCGTTTTCATGGCAGACTCAATACGGGGTGGTTTGCCAGTGCCTTCCCCACTCATTACTGTTTACCCCCCAGCAAGCTAGGTACTCATTTTACCAACCTCAGAAGGATGGAAGGCTGAGTCAACCTTGAGCCAGCTGCTGGGATCGAACTCCCAGCCTCATGGGCAGAGCTTTCAGACTGCATGTCTGCTGCCTTACCACCCTGCGCCACAAGAGGCTCTTCCCTTTAATAATAGGTCCTCTTTAAATGCATTCCTATCATATATCAGAAGGATGTGACGTTAATCCTATGGTGAATATGTATTTGATTCAATCTCCAAATGTTTCTATGGTACCCACTATACAGAGGTCTACAAATATTAACATCACCAAGTGAAAATGCTCTTTAGTAGTGACTCCCTAACCCTAACCCGGTAGTTTTGGCAGCCCGGTTTTTATGAATCCCTTCCCCCGTTTTTTTCCTACTGTTTGCACACACTTCTTAACTGTCACAACTTATGCAGTGAAGTGCATTGGGGTGGATCTTTTTCAGGACAATGGGTTTGCGTGCCCACCCTCCCCATTTTGGGGGACATGTTAAAGGGGCCTTGGGGGGCTGAGCCATCCCGGCGCAGAGGCTGTTGGTGGGCTCACCCCGGGTGACAAATGCAGCCACCCTTGCGTGACCTCCAACTATGTGCAGCTCCCTGGTTCTACCCCAGCCAACCGGCTTGAGGATGTCTTATCAAGTGGCAGGCAGATCCACCCGCCGTTCTTTGCCGATGCTCCTTGTTCTGCCATCGATGAATCTCTGCGGCCCGTTTCCTTCCGCCCACTTGGCGCTGTGCGTTTTGCTCCTCTCTGCAAGGCCTCTCCATTTTAAGCCCTGCAACTTTTACGGGTACTGATAAGTTTGAGCGTGGGAAGGAAAAGGCACAATACTGCACTGAATTAAGAAGAAAAAAAGGAGAGAAAGTCGGGGTAAATCGAGGGATCAGAAATGCCAAAGGGATCTCTTTATTAAAGACGTCTGAAGAGGACATCTGTTATGGCGTGGCTGACAAATTTTTTCCAGATGTAGCATTCGGAGTAGTCAGCCTTTGATCAAAGTGACTAAAACGGCTCCTTTCTGCTAACCCAGGCTCGGTTTCTTTGGACGTTTGGGGAAAGGGAGGAGGGGGGGAGCGTTTGCCCCAATTTCCTTTGAAAAATCCTTTTTCTTGCAAAAAGCCAATTCATCATGGTCAGGCCAATTTAGCTAAAAAAAAAATGCAAATGCTTCCCTTTTGCACTAAGTGGGGGAGCGCAGAATTTTTTCAGACCAAATTTTTGGGAAGTGAGAACGGTATGAACTAACTTGCAAAGACTCGAGGGTCTGTAATCTTCTCCGAGACACAAAAAACCCCACGACAGGCATGTGTGTGTCAAGGTCTCGGCAGGGAATGGAAGGAGAAAGGGCAAGAGACTGATGAACTCCAAAGACTTGGGGCTGGGCAATCATCTTTTTATGTTACCCCACCCTTCAAGCAGCGATCACCCGCATCCGCGCTCAACAGACGAAGCTGGAGTTTTGTACCCTGCTTTTTACTACCCGAAGGAGTCTCAAAGTGGCTTACAGTCGCCCATCCTTCCTCTTTCTCTACAACAGATACCCGGTGGGGTGGGTGGGGCTGAGAGAGCTATGAGGGAACTGTGACTGGCCCGAGGTCACCCAAGCTAGCTGCGCGTAGAGGAGAAGGTGGGGAATCAAGCCCAGTTCTCCAGATTACAGAACTGTTCTTAATGACTACGACCAAAAGCAGGATTATAAACAAAATAAAAAACCAAGAGAACAGAGCTTCTCGTCATCCTATCACATACTTTGACTAGTCACAGGCAAGAAGGTCACTGTTAGAGAAACCCAATTTTGATTTTTTCCCCCCTAATCTTTCAACTTATAAATTGGTAATAACAGAGTTGTTTAATAAATTGGTAATAAATTGGTGATGAGTTGTGTGCTGCACTTCGGAAGTAGCACGGTCCACACCCGAAAAGTGGGTGGAAAAAAGCTTTTCAAATTAGCAGAAGCACCTTTGGGTGCAGAGGATACAACCAGCCAAGCCTCTTCGCCCGAGGAACATGGCAGTACTGACCTGCACAACAAGCCCGTGCATGCCACACACCAGCTTTCCATCGCGAAAACTCCACGTCTGAGTCGTGCTCCGCCGCCTGTCTGGCTTCCTTAGCATCAGCGGCTCGTATCTGAAAAAGAAAACACGGGTCCGCTTCTGCCCTTCCAGTCCCCGCTTCGATTCCCACCGCCCCCAAAAGCGTTTCCGTCCCCAGCCTTCTCCAGTGGAAACAGGATGTTGAGCATGCTTGGAGGAGCTAGGACCGTAACTGCTTCTGTGGGCGGGGCCAAAAGGATATCTGATGGGTGACTTCTTTAAAAAGTCAAAGAAGAAGAATTGGTTTTTATTTCCCGCTTTTCACTGCCCGCGTCTCAAAGCGGTTTACAGTCGCCTTCCCTTTCCTCTCCCCATCACAGACAGCCTATGAGGGAGGAGAGGCTGAGAGAACCCGGATATCACTGAAGAAGAAGAGTTGGTCCTTATATGCCGCTTTTCTCTACCCGAAGGATTCTCAAAGCAGCTTCCAATCGCCTTCCCTTTCCTCTCCCCACAACAGACACCCTGTAAGGGAGGTGAGGCTGAGAAAGCCCTGATATTACTGAAGAAGAAGAAGAGTTGGTTCTTATATGATGCTTTTCTCTACCCGAAGGAGTCTCAAAGCGGCTTCCAATCACCTTCCCTTTCCTCTCCCCACCACAGACACCCTATGAGGTGGGTGAGGCTGAGAGAGCCCTGAGATTCCTGCTCGGTCAGAACAGCTTGATCAGTGCTGTGGCGAGCCCAAGGTCACCCAGCTGGCTGCATGTGGGGGACAAGCGGGGGATTAAGCCTGACTCACCAGATCAGCACTCCTTGACAGCCAATACTGACTCAAGCCTTTGCTTACCTGTTATCGGTGACGGCTGCCAGGCCAGCGATGTCCAGGATCATGGAGGATTCCGTGGACCGAGGAGGGGACGGCTTGTTTGGATGGTGAGGGACGGCAGAGCCTTCGTGGCAGAGCATGCCGGTGCCGGTCATCCGCCACAGCTGAGAGCGCTTCCCGGGCTCCTGCAGGCAGGAATTGAGAAGGGGCGAGAGGGACGTTAAAAACAGCACACCGAACACACGGGGAAGAGGGGGGGGGACTGCGACTGTTTTAGCTAACGATCAATTTCAGTTTAAAATGGAAAAGTGGCGAGTGGGGACCTGGGAGCCGAACTCCCCAAATCTGTTTCAGACACTCTGAAGCCCAACTGTTACGTTGTTTTCGAAGGCACGTGACTTCCGTACCTTTTTCTTTAAAATGACTCTCTGTGTCTTGGGAGAGACGTCAAGGACGAGCTCGGCACAATCCAGCTCTTTGTTTGAAGCGACCGGCCTCCCGCTTTCTTCCTGCAGGCTAGAATGGGAAGAATGGTAAGCCGCTTTGAGCCTCCTTCGGGTAGGGAAAAGCGGCATATAAGAACCAACTCTTCTTCTTCTAGAATCCCAAGGAGATCCGGGGGGGAGGGGAGAAATTATTCAATTATTTAGGAAATCCCCAGCTGAAAGGACAAGCTGTTTTTACAGGGTTGTGAAATCTGACCGCTGCACTCCAGTTTTCACCCCTAAAAGCACATGTAGGACAGAAATCCTTTGCCTGCCCTCAATTCCAAGAGCTCACCATAACCTACACAGATATCTTTTCTTTATTTCACATCCTGTTTTTCTCCCTAACAGGAACCAACGGCAGTAATCTTTACCTCGCTCTTCCTTCCTGAACCCCATCCTCACAGCGCTAACCACAAGGCCATGCTGCCTTTCGAAACTTTGGGGGCAGCGACAATTGGGGGGGGGCGGTTCGGCAGCCTCAGAAATCGCCAAGCCGTGCCGAACCGCTCACCCCTACACGCAACCACAGCCCCAGCGCGATGCACCCGCTGCCAGGTCAGCACACCGAAACCGTCTCATGACAGTTTCTCATGAGTAAGAACAAAACATAATGGAGGCTGGCGCCATGCAAAACAACCCCCCCCCCCCCCGGCTACCGTTTTGGTGGAAAAGAAGAGAGCGGATTACCCGGAGAAAGTGTACGCTGCCGCGATGTAGATGAAATTTTCGTAGTAGAGCTGCTTGCTGTCCTGAAAGTCGTCCATGCTGCACGTGATCTCGGAGGAGCCGGCCCCCTTGACGGTCAGCGTGATGCACGGCGGCAGGGTGGGCTCGTCCCAGGCGTAGTCCAAACAGGTTGTCGGCTTGACTTCCGTGCTCAGCCGTGGTTCTGCCACGCTGAGCTGTGCGAACACGACGGGGACCTGCGGGGAAGGGGGGGGGGCGGAGTTGTGGAGCGGTTTGTGCCGGGCTCACAAATCCTTGCCCCGGATTACCATCAGAGTTGGGGAAAGGCTGTGGCGGATGCTCCTGGGTAAATCGCCCCAAAGGGATCGACGGCAAAACAGGAATAGGAACCCACTTTCGCACAGCCCCCGAAGTTTTCATTTTGTGGAATTTTGTGAACCGCCCCGAGCCAGCTTGCTGGGAGGGGCTGCATACAAATCCAATCAATCAATCAATCAATCAATCAATCAATCAATCAATCAATCAATCAATCAATCAATCACTTTTTCTTGTTCTTTGCTGTCAAGGTTGCAGCCAACATATGACAGCCCCGTAGGAAAGTGGTGGTTTCCATTGCCCGCTTCTGTCTAGCAAGCACAGGCATTTTGGGTGAGTTCCCACCCAGGGCCTAACCAGGACTGACCTTTCCTGGTTTCTGAGATCCGATGAGATGGAGCTAGCCCTGGACCATCCTGGTCAGGGCACTCCTTTCAAAATGGATGACTCCAAAGCCTTGGCCTTCCTCCCCAGGGAGATTCATCTGCTTTTCTTTGTCATTGCATTCTGCCAGCAGGTGAAGACTATTTTTTGGTGCTCTCCAACAAACTGGCCCTCCCTCCTCCCTGACTGTGTGGTCTCCGCATGCCTCTGGATCAGTCTTTCCCAACCAGGGTTTTCCTGGGGTTTCTCGACAGCCCTGTTCCTGTTGTATTGTCATCTTGTAGCTGTCATCGAAATATTTTAAATGTGTAATGTTTTTCGTCCCCTGCTTCGGGTACCCAATTTGGGTGGGCAGGTGGCGTAGAAACATTATACATAAGTACAATTGAGATAAATATGTCACACCTACCCTAATTCACACCCCTCCATCAGCTGCTAGACCCAGAGCAAGAGTTCTTTACCTTGGAGAAATTGTCTATGCGGAACGGAGGTGGCAGCTGATCGGTGTCGCTGAACGAGACGCGGTAGGTTGCTCCCTTGAGAGTGATCTCCGCCCGTAAAAAGTAGCATTTCCCGAGGGCGTCCCTGCAAAGGGCAAACAGGAGCAGAAGTTCAGTAGGTTTCACAACTAGGGATGCGCGCTTCGGCTCAGTTCACCACAGTCCGAGGCGGCCAGCGCCGTGGTGTGCCGGCGTGCCAGCCAGCGGCCGCACACAAACACAGAGCGCTAAGCCTGCATGCAGCCCCCACTGGTGCGCCACCACTGCCCCTCCTCTCTGCGCTGCGGCGCTGGCCTCCTATGCGCCGCTTCGGTGATCGAACCGAACCGAAGCGCAAAACCCTGTTCACAACCTCTGAAGATAGCTGGGCTGTCCCCAAAAGGAAGTGTGCGAACGAAATCACCCCCTCCACCCCCAACGCACACAAACGGCGACCACCTCATGTTGACGTGGAAAGAATTATTTTTGTTGACTTCGAAGCCTCCGGACCAGATGCAGTTGGGGACGTCCATGAGCCGCACGCACAGCAGCTGGTCGTAATCGTTGCGCGGCCAGTGGAAGACGACGCTCGAGCCGGGGAGCGTGGAGATGTAGCCGTCGGGGTTGGAAGAGCCCTGCGACGGAGGCGGGAGGAGAGAAAGGGAAGCCAATGAGAAACGCGGGGATGGGATGTGAGCGACCAACTGAAGGTGTGCAAGGAAGGCATAGCGCAGGGGTAGTCAAACTGCGGCCCTCCAGATGTTCATGGACTACAATTCCCAGCGTTCGCTGGCAGGGGCCCATGGGAAGTGTAGTCCATGGGCATCTGGAGGGCCGCAGCTTGACTATCACTGGCGTAGCGCATCGCTATGGGTGAGTGGAAACACTTTCCCTTCCAGCGGGGGCCCCAACGTGATGCTCATGGGGTCCTCTGACACTTATTCGGGCACCCACCAAGTGTTTCCAGAAAGTGGGCGGAGCTTCTACCAGTCAGGCCTCTGATTGGCTGTGAGGATCAGCAGCTGTTGCCTGTTATCTAAGGTAAGCTGCAGCAGCCATTTTGTGGCCAGCTCTGACTCAGCAACCATTTGTGGCTGTGCCTACCGGGCTGTACAAGAATTCCAAAGGTGCCCGGCAGGTTCAAAAAGTTTAGGGACTCCGGCCTTGCAGGCTTTCATTCTGGCCTTAATGCAGCCCGTGTGGAATGCAGCTCGCTTTCTAAATAGTTCTAGGCTGCTTTTTCCCGCCTGCAGAAATTTTGCAATGCGCGGTGCTGTTCGTTCCACCCCAGAGGCATGCCTGGATCCCAAAACTGCTCGCAATAAGGAAACATCATGTCCTTGCTACCAGAAAGAAGCCCAAGCACCCGCGATGCACGGGTGGAACACGGCGAGACAGAAATCTCCTCACCTGTCCCCTGGCAAACGCCCGCTGCGCGAAGGCAAGCTTGTGCTTGGATCTGTTATCCAACAGGTAGCGAGGCGCAAAGGTTACCATGCACGTGTCGATGTAGCGGCCTCTGCCCTTCTTCACGTCGATCCCTAGGAAGAAGCAGAGTCAGGCAGCAAGAGGAGCATCAGGAGTCCTGTAGTGATAATTAAGAATCCTAGAATCATAGAGTTGGAAGGGACCTCCTGGGTCATCTAGTCCAACCCCCTGCACTGTGCAGGACACTCACAACCCTCTCGCTCATCCACTGTCACCTGCCACCCCCTTGAGCCTTCACAGAATCAGCCTCTCCGTCAGATGGCTCTCCAGCCTCTGCTCAAAAATGTCCAAAGATGGAGAAGAACAGCTAAACTTCTTGATTCATAGGCAGATCTCTCCCTCCCCCTCTCTCGGAGCGGCGGTACGATTAAATCTGGGTGCCCGCGAAATTTTAATATGATGTCATGACATAAATGCATGCTAGCCCCAGTATGTCTATTCTGGGGGCACCTCTGGTTACTGTTATTGCCGCTGGGATTGCAATACTGACTTTGACAGATCGACGGAAAGGGTCAAATGCGTGGCACGACCCATGGCTCAGTGATAAGAGCCTGTGCTTTGCGTCCAGAAGGTCCCAGGTTCGATCCCCAGCATCTCCAGTTGCAAAGGACCAGGCAATAGGTGAGGTGAAAGACCTCTACCTGGAGAGACCTCTACCTGCCACTCGAGAGGAACATTGTACAGAGCTGTTCATCGGTTCTTAGGCACTTGTTTCCTGCCCTACAGAGAAGCCAAAATAGGAGGGTGGAAAAAATTGCCTGGGGGAGGAGAGGCATGAAGCAATCTCTCCATTTGACTACTGCTAGCCTTAGAGCATGCATAACCTTGGCAGACCAGCAGTCATACACAGTACAAGGTGGCTTCAGGTCTTCCTGGTTAAGACTAAAGAAACTAGTGTCAAACTGTGGTTGAGCGGCCGCTGATTTACTACACGTAGCATCCTGCCTCTTAGCCGAACCACAAGGCCTCGGGGACGGGAGGGGAGGGGGAACAACATGGTGTAAACAGGGCGTGAGTCAGACCAGGGAAGGGGAGGATTAGCAGCAAACAGAGCAGGAAGCGGGATTGTAGATCGTCCAGCCGTACATTTTGCCTTCATAAGCTCCTGACTGCAGTGGGAATTTACACAGAGACCCAATTAAACAAGCGTCCAGTGTTGATTGGGTTACGTTAGCAGTCAGCAACTCAAATGCAAGAACTCCACACCCCTGCCGCACATCCAAGAGACGCGGAGACTAAACTAGAACTTTTCTGTAGCATGAATTCAAATTCCAGCAACCTACCGATGTTGTAAATGAGGCCCGGACGGTTTCCTTGCTGGATCACTTTCAGGGCTCGGACGCCGCTTCCCCCGTCCAGGGAGAAGCCCTGGCACCAGCCCGGCATGCCGTCAGGGTGGATCCCCTTCCCGACTCTCATTGTGCAACTGCGGGAGAAGCACAACGTGCAAATTCAGCAGCCGACCCAATATAGCCTATACAATCGATCGCATCACAGTCCACACCCCGGATCGAAGCTAGCTGAAATCCGGGCATCAGGGATATGAGGTCTACTGCGTCTTGATCTCCCAGACTGCTTTAAAAAACTGCAAATGCTTCCTCCATGGAAACTGTCAGTTCTCGAATACATGGCTAAGCTCGTACCTTGATGTGGAATCACAGATCCCGGAAACACTCTACAGGGGCATTGGAGATAGGACTATGTATTTAGTATAAGTATTTAGCATAATGTATTTAGATACGAATTGGATTTAATGTATTCTTAAAAAATGGAAACTTTGTACGGGTTTGTAACTTATGTGTGAGCCGCCCCGAGAAAATCTGGAGAGGGGCAGCATATAAATCAAAGTAAAAATAAAATAAACCACAGTTCTTCCGCTTAAGGTAAAGGTATCCCCTGTGCAAGCACTGGGTCATGTCTGACCCTTGGGGTGACGCCCTCTAGCGTTTTCATGGCAGACTCAATACGGGGTGGTTTGCCAGTGCCTTCCCCAGTCATTACCGTTTACCCCCCAGCAAGCTGGGTACTCACTTTACCGACCTCGGAAGGATGGAAGGCTGAGTCGACCTTGAGCCGGCTGCTGGGATCGAACTCCCAGCCTCACGGGCAGAGCTTTCAGACTGCATGTCTGCTGCCTTACCACTCTGCGCCACAAGAGGCTCTTCCACATAGCACGTGACAAATTCATATCATGCAGAAAGCACAGCCGTGGCTGACCTCCCCCCTCCCCCCAGGCTCTGGGGAACAAGCCAACCAAACCCAAGAGACAAGCCGAAGGTGTCTTGTGGCAAAAGCCCACTTCACAAGTCACACGAGGATGGGCAGGAATTGCTGAACTGGCACGGATTAACCAGGGAAGGGGTCTGGGGGTGATGGTGAATTGCCAGCTGTGGGCAGCCAGGTTGAAAACAGCCCAGTGAGGATTTTCAGGACAGGCGCTTTTTGCAGTTGCTGTCAGGATTTCCTTACTCATCTGCGGTGCAGCTGCAAAAAGTGTAACGCAGAACCAGAAAACAGCCACCAAACCAATCCAGGGGTGCGTGTTTGCGTGTGTGTTCAAGCTTCCCATGCCAAGAGAGGAAGACGTTTGGAGGGTTTTGTTTCCAGTTCAGAAACAGATGACAAAGCGAGGTCAGAGAATCACAATTGGCTAATCAAAGGCATGCAGAATAAGCCCACGTACAGGTTTGGCTGCTCCTTGTCGGCGTAACAGAAGAGGAGAGGGCTCAGACTTCGGGCGAGTTCATGTTCTTCGAACTGACCGGCCGCGTCGATCTTGGCGTTGTCCTGCCTGAAGATCAGGGGCAGCCCTGCGAAGCCAAGGGGTTGAGTTAGCTTCTTAGACTGCACCTTGACTCAAAGGCACAAAAGATCACTTAAGAGCAGCGGACACTAAGCCGGAGAGACGTGTTTCCTTTCAGCGCTCTTCCCCATAAAGCCTGCTGGGTGACCTTCGGCCAGTCACAGTTCACCGAGAGCTCTCTCAGCCCCACCTGCCTCACAAGTTACTTGTGGGGAGGGGGGGGGGAGAGGAAAGGAAGGCGAAAGTAAGGAGAGTTTGAAGGAGATTTGGTTCTTATAAGCCACTTTTCTCTACCTGAAGGAGTCTCAAAGTGGTTTACATTCGCCTTCCCTTTCCTCTCCCCACCACAGAGACCCTGTGAGGTGGGTGAGGCTGAGAGATCCCTGATATTACTGAAGAAGAAGAGTTGGTTTTTATATGCCGCTTTTCTTTGCCCAAAGAAGTCTCAAAGCAGCTTACAATCACCTCCCCTTTCCTCTCCCCACAACAGATGACTTAAGGCGGAGAAAAGCAGGGTGTAAGAAAACAAGTCATCTCCTAGATCAAAAGCCATGCCGGGAAGCAAGCCATCTAAAATGAACCGCCCAATGATTTACTCTTCAGCAATTCTCAACATGATGTAAGGCTCTCCCCCCCCCCCACCTCTGTGGGTAGAGGGGGCAGGGCTCCTTATCCCACAGATTTTGTGTTTCAGCCACATCAAGCGCTGAACCGACGGGCAACTCAAACCTAAGACAGTTCAAAGTAAACGGCAGAAGTGCATCTTAATTGATAGAATGGCAGAGATTTGCTTCCAGGGAGAGCAGAATCCTGGCCTGAACTAGAATGTGCTCTTCAGGGGTTGGGGAAAGGCATCGGAAATGGGGAGCCGAAGATTAAACATCTTTTGTCCTCCCTTCCACACCCTAAAAGAATTCCATTCGAGCCTTTCCCCCCCAAATAACCACTGATCAGGTTGCGGCAGCTGGTGCCGTATCGACATGGGCTTACGCTCCCCCAGGGGTATGCCAGCTCCTGATTCTGTCTAAGGGAGGTTAATTCGTTTCACATCTGTCAGACTAATCCATTCGGCATGCTCGTATACCCGGGCCTTCTTTTCATTAGCACGTTTTCATCGACTTCGATTTCCTTTCTCGTCAACCGAGGTTATTTTATTGGTGTGATTTGCTTTATCGCCTCTGCGAACTCTATTGTCACGAGCAAGCCTGGGAATATATCTAAATAGATATGGTTCTTAAATTAGCAAATGACTGCTGATGCCTAACAGTTTAGAGGAGGAGAAAAAGTGTACCCGCGTCTTCTGGAAGATGACTCAAATCTCCCTCCCATCCCCCCCGGTGAGGTTTTAAAGAAGATTTAAGGCGGCTGTAAAAAAAGGCTGACACATCGTTACAGGGAGTCATTTCTGAATTCTTGGCCATGCTGACATTCTCGTTTTGTTGTTGCTAGCTCATGATAAATAAAATACTCAAATCGCTAAGGCGAGGCGCCAGCCAAGAGCTATCTGGACTCAAAAGTCTGGCTGACCTAACAGCACCAGAGGGCACCAACGGCAGCTTCTAATCTGGAGAGCTGGCCTTGATTCCCTGCTCCTCCACCTGCAGCCAGTTGGGGTTCGTCACAGCCCTCATAGTACTGGGTCTGGCCGAGCTCTCTCAGCCACATCTACCTCACAGGGTGTCTGTTGTGGGGAGAGGAAGGGAAGACGATCGTCAGCCGCTTGGAGACTCCTTTGGGCAGTGAAAGGCGGGGAATAAAAACCAATTCTCCTTGCCAACCAGGGCAACGATCCCAACAGTTCCTGGCAGTGGGCATTTTGATGCCGTGCCCATCCCTGTTGTGAGATATTTTGGCCCGAAGGGCGCTCCAAATAAAAGATGAACGTAAGATTCCGTTTCTTTTGACATCCCAGAACCCTGATATGATTGAACCAGTTGAAAAGGTTTTATATCTTTGCCATGAGCGATCGTGAATGTGTTTTTGTCCTACTCTAAAGCATGATCTCTGCCTTTTTTTTCTCTGTATAGCCGTGGATCCTTTTGCACTTTCCCTCCTTATCTTGTACTTTTACATGCTATTATTAAAGGCTTGTTGTTGTTGTTGTTGTTATAAAAGGTGAGGGGTTTGTTCACTTTAAGCGGCTCCGCTCTTCTGAGTGCTCGGAAGCGACTGGTCTTCCCTGGGGTTTGCGGGAAGTCGCTTAGATTTACCCGTCTTGTTGATGAGCCAGTATGGGGTGGCGATGAATATTTTCAGGGACCCTTCCGCCCGGCACACGATCCGGATGGTGAGGTTCAGGAGGCGCTTGTTGACGTCGTACAGCCGCATCCGCACAATGTAGTTCTGCGTTCCGGGCGGAATCAACAGCTCTTTGCAATGCGGGAAGTTTTCTAAGGAGACTCCTGGAAATGGGAAAAGGCTGCGGTCACTTCCTGTCTGTTCTCGGTAAACGTTCTTTCCCCAGCAGTTAGGGAGGTTTCTAGCAGGGGGAAGAACTATTATTATTATTATTACTTATTCAATTTATTACTCCCAGATGGCTCGTGGCGGGTTACGTATGTCTGAATAAAAACCCCATAAAACCACCCATTAAAACTCCTTCCTCATAATAACCAGACAAGCATAACCAGAAAAGATCCATGTAGAGGAAACTATAGAAGGGAGGATGGAACAAGAAGGTGACTTAAAAAAAAACACATAGGTGAACTCCCAAGTTATTTGGGCACAAGCCTTCCTTGCCTGTCTGGCCCCTCTCCCTCCTGATCCAGTGATCCACCGGCCTGCTGTCACGTGACAATCCTGGGCCATGTGACAACAATGTGGGCTTTAGCCCCCACCGGCAAACGACCCTCCGGTTCTCTGCCTGGCCTCACCAAGCTCAATGTTCTGCGCTGTGTCGGCCGTGTGCAGGGCCACCTCTTTGCCGGGCTTCAGTGTCCCGCTGATGGGCATCCCTTTCACGTAAAACTCCAACTCGCACGGCAGCAGGTTACAGAGCACCACCGTGGGCAGGAGGTAAATGGTGTGCCCGGGCTGCCTGAATATCTGCTTGGCGCTGTTGGAAAAGATATTGGAGGGCATGTAGTCGGGGTAATTCTCCTTCTTTATGGCGACGCAAAACCTAGGGAGAAAAGACAGCCGAAAAAGACAATGAGCGGGTAAGCAGAAGGGACGGGGTTGGTGCTTGGCTCTCTCTCTTCCTGCCATTTTTCAGCAGCCCTCCCATACGTTCCAGGAAATGGAGGGGCCAAGTCCGAAATTAAGTTACCTGAAGAACCGGCTGTTTTCCGACTCCATCGCGTGGCACTCCCGCTTGCTGCTGCTGACCTCCGAGGCCTTCTGGACGTTTGTCCAGTGGATGGGGGACTTGCAGAAGAAGACGCCCATTCCCTTCGGCCTGGCCTGCAGGCGCCAGGAGGTGAGATGCAGGGGAATAGCAAAGGAATCCCCCGGCATGACGGAAGGCAGGATGACAGGTTCTGCAACCAAACAAGAGGCACTGACATGGCCTTCGGAGAAACTCCTTTCCTTGATCCGTGTGCGTTCAGAAAGTAGTCAGTGCCAGGTGGACTTTTTGCCTGGGAGGGATTGTGATTGGCTGTGTGGGTTGCTTCGGCAGTAGCACCCAACATAGCTGTACAGCTGGCTCCACCTCCTGCTGGAGACATTTTATGGCTGTGGGCCATGGTGTTGCAAGTCTGAAGTCACCTGTGGGCTCAAGGAGGCGAGGGGGGCCCTGCCATAAAGGACGGAACGCACTTACTGTCAGGAGCAGAAGGACTGTCGAGCCTCAGCTCCATTGGGATCTCCAGCTTGTTCCGCACCATCAAGGCCGAGCGCACCGTGATCACCTTCCGGGCACTGCCTTCCATGGTGACGGCAAAAACCACTCGGACCGGAGGCAGGGAAGAAAACTGCGAACCCATAAAAGGGAAGAAGGGTAGAGAGGTTGGGGCACAATATATCCAAATTCTGCAAAAGCTAGAATGGGCGATCGTTATGTACATTTCCTGGCAGGGAAGCGTGGCCAACTGACATCACTTCTGGCCCAGTTCCGGTGCTCATCCACGGTCAAAACGTTGCCAATGGCTTCTCCACAACTGAGCTACAATAGCCCCCACCTCAACTCCTATTGCATGGGCACTGGTTACAGCATTTCTGAACGCGACAGACAGCAGGCAGCTGTGCTGGGGCAATGCGTGACCAGTTAGTGCCTTGAAAAACCGCTCAAGGTGTTGCCAAGTCATGAGCCCCTGGGGACCCAAGTGGGAAAGGGTCTCTCTGCTACTGGAGCCGTTAGCCCATTGGGCTCCGTCAGCCCAGCCTCCCGCTGGGGAACAAGCTCTCCTCGCCCCGCACTTGAATGTGGTGTTGACAGGCGCCAAAGCCCAGCCTTGTCCAGCCCACGCCGAAGCCAAGAGGAAAGCCAAATAACTTTCCTGCCAAGGAAACCTTAAAAACTTGACGCAACCGCAATGTACATGCTGAGGACGGGAGCGCTCTCACATTCGAGTTGGAGAGCAGACTGCCCTTCCCACAGGGACACCGCAGCCCTTGAAAACAGGACAAAACGGCCCGTCTCCTTTTTATTCCCATTTCCTTAATGCTGTAAATTCAGAACGGATTCAGCCGCGATCATCTCCCAACTGGCATCTGGGATGATGGATAATTGCTATATCTCTCGCTTCAACAGTTGTGGCTGGTTTAACTCTCCCTATTATCACAACTGTTTGTTTGTTCTTTTAAAGCACGTGACTCAGATCATTTCACCGTAAAAGCGACAAGATCCAGCACAGGGTCAGACTAGTATCTGGATGACCTGGGTTTGAATCCACCCCCATGGCCAGGAAGGGGGCTAGTCACTTCCTATCAGCCTAGCCTACCTCGCAAGGTTGTTGTGAGGATAAAACAGGGGAAGGAAGAAAAGAGGTCCATCGTTCCCATGAGACAGTGGGATGAAATTACATTCGACGGATCAGCTCATATGCAAAGCAGACGACGCAAAGGAAGGAAGTCCACCAATGGTGAACAAGCTGCTACTTACATAAACATGAGGATGGATGATGTTGGTTCTGCTAATCGGGCTGCCAACCTGGAGAGGAAACCCAGAAATCAAAAATCACCCAGCCCTTATTACAAGCCCTGCTGACCGCCCTCTGCCTCGCTTGAGCATGCGCTGAAACCTGAATGACTGCCAGCACCGAATCAAACTGGTCTGCCTTCTGTTTTTTCCAGACGCAAGGATGACCTTTTGCTTTCAACAGTTTTGGGTGTATTTTTAAACTTTTTACAAACAAACTGCCAACTAGCTGTAGGGTGCAGCCTACAAATGCTACAAAATCCACTGTCAAAATGGAAATGTCCTCTCTTTCTGCTTGAGCATTTAATCATCTCCAGAATGTGCAATTCTGTTTTAATCGAATGCATCCATCATTTTGTTTGCTCTCAAGGGCACTTCCAAAACAGGACAAAAATCCCTGATGGCTGTTAATGCCACCAGTAAATTCTGCTCCTTTGATCAAATAGACATGAAGAGGCAAGAGAAAAAGCCACCAAAAAGCCCCTCCTACCGCCCCCAAGCCTATCTGAACAGGGCTAGTGTGTGCATGCCCCTTTAAAACTAAAACAGGGGGAATTAAGGCGAGTTGGGCCAACTTCCCATGGACAGTTACAGGACCAAGGCTTTATTATTCTCAGCTTAGCAAAAGCAACCAAGGGGCTCCACAGTCAGTCCTTGGTTCATGGGAGTTGGGTGTGTGGGAGGAAAGCCCCCCCCCATTGCTGACAGAAGAGACTGCAACAGCATTATCAAGCCCTCCACCCCCCACCCCCAAAAAACCAAAAACCTCAAACTTACAGTCGACGAAGATGTGCTCTTGTCAGGGGCTGCGTATCGGAAAAAGATCCCCACTTTGTCCACTGAGACCGGACTGACTTGCTCCCAGCCGCTGACTCGCACCTGCAGCTGATGGATCCTCAGGTCGTGGGTGTGCCTGCCGGCGCAGAGCAAGGCAAAGGTCAATGTGATGGCCGAAGGAGCAATGCCTCTGGATCAGCTCCAAGCGGGTGAGTTCCGCCCCCCCACACACACACACAGAGCTAAGCTTCATCAGCATGCTTATTCTTTTCTTTCTGACGGCTCCATCTGGCCTCCTGCTATCAATTCAGGCTGGTTGCGAAGCAGGTGAGCTACACCTGAGCCACAGCCTCTCCCCCAAATTAATTACGGCAAGTCAGGACAATGGCTCATGCAGCCATGTAGCATCCGGCCAGCCTGGAGGGCCCCCTGAGTTGTCGGCAAAGAGCGTTCCCTGAAAACACCGAGGACTGAAACCGGGACCCTCTGCGTGCCCCTCCCCAAGCCCCTGAAGAAAAGCCCTGTAAAAATGCAGATGCTCAAGCATGAAAAGGCGTGGACGGTAGCCCTTTACCTGTGCCTCAGTTTCCCCCTGGCTTCAAACTCAAACGGAACCTCTTCGCCCGTCAGGACTTCCCGCCACTCGCTGACTTTGTGAGCCCCGTCAAGGAACGTGCCGTCTTCCTCGGGCAGGACGCCAGGGCTTCCGCTGTGCGAGAGCGCGGCGCTGAAAACAGAGCACCGTCAGACAGTCGCGTTTTGCAGGAAATTGGACACCTTGAGTGTCGCGCTTTGCATCTGAATAATGCGTACATCTGAACTGAAGGCAGGAAGTTTCCAAATCCCGTTAAGAAAACTCTCCTCTTGCCTGGAGAACTTTGCTACAATGGCAAAACTGACTGATTCACTGAAAAGATGACCTCCGGAAGAATTTTACGATCCCTGGGACCGCTTTTTAGAATTCCTAAATACTTAATTTGGACTATTATCTTTGATATGCCGGATTAATGATGTTCTCTTAGTGCCATGTTGAATAACAGAGGTTTTGGATTCTGAGATGTTAAGAAGAAAGCCCGTTGGGGTGAGAGATAGACAGTATGCTTTGAAGAAATGCTAATCCTATCTTTTCCTTTTATTTCATAAATCTGATCAAAATTCTTTTAACAAAAAAAAAGGGGGGGGAATAAAACTTTCCTCTGGTTGAAGACGATAACAACTTCTCTTTTCAACTCTGTTCCCCCTCCTTCATTAGGTTTATTGGGCCGTGCACCAAAAGGCCGTAGAAAGCAAATTGCAGATGGGAAGAGGGGGAAAGAAATACTGCAATGGGGGGGGGGGGACAGTAATTAAAGGGTGTCAGACCAAGGATCTGGGAGACCAAGGTCCAAATCCTCACTCTGCCACAAAAGCTTTCTCAGTGACCTGGGGCTGTCACATGCTCTCAGACTAGCCTACCTCATAGGGTTGTTGTGAGGATAAAATGGAGAACAGCGTGAGCCACCTCCAGTGGGCGGAAAGGCGGAGTAGAAACACAGCACGTAAATAAATAATCTGCCAGAGAAGCCCGGAACGCCACCCCCAGAGCAGTTGAAAGCACACGGAGCTCATAACCTGCCCAAGGAAAAGTCCTCCATTTCCTCCCCACTCCCCCCCCCCCTTTGCTCAAGACTCCTTACCGGGTCGGGGTGGTGGTCAACGTGGCAAACCAGAGAGTACAACCGGTGTGATTCCGCAGGGCGAAGGGCACGAAAGGGTGCCGACGCTTGGGGGTCTTCATTTCCGCTGCGAGGGGACGAGAGGGAAAGGAGTCAGAGGCGTGGAGAACGCGGCCGGGCGCCTTCCCCCAAGAACTGGACGCTGCTCTGTTGACAGCAGCAGTCCTGGGCTTGACCTGTCCAAGGCCAGCTGCTCCATCTTTCAGCTGCTGGCCATCCCCCTCCCCAAATCTCTGGCTAACTGATGTGCTTAGCCGTTTGGTCCACTGAAACCTTTATGGCAAAGGCCTTGATTCTCATTGCTACCTTCCCTGTTGACTAGAGGAACGGGCTTAACACAAGCAGCATCCCTGGTGCTGTCTTACGGGGGCCACGGCATAAAAGACTCCGTTCCTTTAAAAGCAGCATCACAGCATCTTTCTGCAACAGTCCAGGTTACCCCCTGTCTGGCCCCTCCGTCATGACATTTCTAGCGCACAAGGCAAAAGCATCTCCGCTCTGCAGTACAGTACCTCTAGCATACATCTGGTGCTCTAGGTTAGTCAGACTGGCTGTGCTCCTAGTTCTAAGGTAGACAAGAGGAAGGCCTGGCAGACAGGAAAGAGAACATTAGCAGGGGAAGAGGGGAAGAAGGTCTTTTTGCAGATACACAGGTAAGGTTGTTGAGCGTACCAAAGCGAAGGGAATTTCAAGTACGGCGGGGAATCACACAGCGAGCTGACAAAGCCCTCTCGACGGGGACGGGACCTCTCCTTTAAAGTGGGGTTTTAAAAAGGCATTTAAGGGTTAAAGGCTCTGCGGAAGCCTGTTAAGTGATTGCTTGGGCATGGGTTTTATGAATCATGCAAGCCTCGCCGTGCCCACTCTTGGTGCTTGTGGTTTCTATGTGCAAATACATTCTGTGCACTTACTGGCATTTCCCTTCTTTTTTTTACCGACAGCTGAGCTTAAACCCCGCTTTCCTTCCCAGCAGGGATCCAAAGCGGCTCGTGATCTTTTCCCCCTTCTCCACTTTATCCTCAAGACAGCCCTGCGAGGTAGATTAGGGCTGAGAGAGTTTGGCTGGCCCAAGGTCGCCCAAAGAGCTTCCCTGGCAGAGCGAGGACTCGAACCTGGGTCCCCCAACTCCTGGCCTCACTCTCAAACCACTACACCACCCTGGCTCCGTGGACTATATTTCCCGGAATTTGCCGTTCGTGATGAGACAACTATGGACATCACGGTTACTTCTGGCTTTTGTATCGCCTTGATTATCTGACCTCAGAGCTGGAGACACTGGTGGGAAGTGAGCATCTAAAGGAATGACCCTGGATTTATGCTGATCTATCTACCAACTGTGTGCACCTCTTCACAATTTTTGCAAAGGTCTGGCTCTGACTTCTGCTGAGTCATGGTTTCCAAGGACTGGTTTGTCCCCGGCAGCTTTAAAAACAAGCTAACGAATGTTCTCGTGTTAAGATCAGGAGATGTTTGGGGGGGAAAGATGCTCTTCCGCGGGGGCCAAAAGACCGCAAAGCCGTTAATGTGCCTGCCCAATGCAGCTCAGGCCCTGAGCGTAACGTCTGATGTCACCATTTCATGGCTAGTTTTTCATCTCGAGCCATGCATGTGCCTCTGCAGGAAAAACCCAAGGGGGCTTAAATGTCCGAAGTGGGGAATTTCCAGGGGCAACGTAAGGCAGACAGCGCCTTTGGGTGCGGAGGTGTCCCCAATGAGAGGACAGAAGGGGCTGGGGGGACCGGTTGCTTCGGAGGCCTTTGCAAGAGGGAGGTGGGGAGGAGACTCACAGCCAACCAACAGGGTGACTCTAGGAGAGGACGAGCCGGAAGCCAAGCAGGGGGCTGGGATCGCAGAAGCAGGCTGAGGCCCGGTGGCGTCGCGGGTGGGCTTGGGACTTGGAGCAGAAAAGGGGCATTCAGAAAGGTAAGCGTCCGGATGCAGAAAGAGTGAGGAGTCAGAGGCTACGTGGATGCTGGCGTGGATGCTAACATGGGCAAAGGCGATCTCCAAAGGCCTGATTCTACGGCAAAATGGTCTTTTAATTCATTGGGCCGTGGACAGGGGAATATAGCGCCGGGCAGACAGAAGAGGCAAGCTGTGTCCAGCCAAAGGGGCAAGTGCAAAGCAAAACCAGCCTACAAACATAGGAGAGAGGAAAATTCAGGATAGAAAGACATCACTCGCTGCGGTGCCAGAGGTACGCCACTAAAGGCACTGTGATGGCAAAGGCCACAATACCTGTTCCTTTAAGTGGGTATCTCAGAATGCGTCCCCAGAAGAGCATTGCCAGGTGAGAGGTCCCCGGCCCCAAAGAAATCCAGCTGGCCTCAAACAGAACCAGAGGCAGAGCCCTCTTGCCCCCTGCCTGGTGGAACGAGCTCCCGGATACCATCAGGGCCCCGGTCAGAGCTTGCGGAGTTCCGCAGGGCGTACAAAACTGAGCTCTTCCGCCAGGCCTGCGGCTGAGGCCAGAAAAGACAATCCTCAACAACATCCTACTGACCTCCCTCTTGTATTGCGCCCCCTGCCCTGAGTTCGGGTTTTGCATTGAAAGATAGAGTTTTTAGAACATTTAACTGTGGTTTTAATGGCGTGGTTGTTATATATGTGGCTCACTGCCCTGAATCTGCTTAGGCGGAGAGGGCGGTTTATAAAGTTGAACACAAGCGGTGTTTAAAAGATCTGGCCTCAATATGGCGGCTCTGTTTCATACCCTGCCCGAACGACAGAGGATCGACCGAAGAGCCCATCCACTCTTTGGATTCGACGGCCTCCACTTCTTTCTCCTGCTTGCAGTAATCCGCCATCCAGGACTGTTTGGTGCTGGCGTACTGCTCTACGGGTGGGGAGGAAACAGGCGGTGGGTCAATAGGCCAACACAGGTGGCTGATCAACCCCCCTATGAGATACATCACTGAAATGAGGATGCCGGATCAGACGGACCGCCGGTCTGGTCCTGTGTTCTCGACCTACCGATTAACACGGAAGTGAGGTTGATGTCCAGGCGGTGCTTCGTTTTCACCTCCAGCTTCAGCCGGGAAGGGTGGAGGCGACTGGCGGCCTGCTGCTGCCAGGTGAGAGAGCACGGCCAGGGCTCGATAAACGGCTCCCAGCCTGGGGAGATGGTGAGAGAGGGAACGAGGTTAGAGTCCCGTGGCAGCTTTAAAACCCACTTCGTCAGGTACTCTGAAACGGACTTCCCCATGTAAAACACAGGCCCTGAAAGACCTACAGGCATAGCCCATTGTGGACTTACCCGAAAGCTCACGGTTATAATAATCTCCGGAGAGGGTGAAATGAGCATAGCCTTCGGGGCTGGCTCTCAGATGCTGGAGAAAATTCAGACCTGGCAAGAGAAAGCAAAGTGAGATGAGCATGACAGAAAGGCATCAGGGCCCGACGTGGACAACGAAGGCCCCCCGAGCATGATCAAGCCCTCATTGCGGTGCGAAACAGCATTCCAAAGGCCCCCGCGGAGGGCTGTTGCCCCACCCACCCCACCCCCAGTTCTATAGCCAGCGAAGATGGTCATTAAGTCAAACGCTCACGTGAAAAGGTTAATTCAGCTAAGGGCACGTCGCAGTCCATGCAGTCGTCTATGAAGCAGATGCAGATGCTTTCGGCTTTCACTTCCACTCCGGAGATCAAGCGCAGGACCGCGGAGCCCTGGCCGTCTCGCTGACTTGAGTCCGACGGCACGCACTTCAGAGGTTCGGTGTTCTTGAACAGCCAGCTGGCTGCTTTCTTCAGCTGACCTGAGTGCACAACCCATGCGCAATCCACCAAAGACGGGGCGGAGGGAAATTGAGAAAAACCCAGTTAGTAACGTTGTTCCTCAAACCTGTAAAAACAGCAGGCAACTGAACACCAGATCTACAAGAAAAAAAATGGTTTGACTGTTCTGACACATTATACAGTTGATGGCACAATCATTAGAATTATTGCGTTTTAATTATTTGTTGGAAAACAAACTTTCAGCCAGCCTTGCTGTCAGCTGCCCGTCTCAGGAGGGGAAAGGAACAAGTGAACCGGCTAGTTTGGAAGTTCATTTTGGCTAACAGTAAAGTTTTTGACCGATGACCTGAAAAATACCAGGGGTGGGTGGGGAGATGCTCATGAAATTTTGGGATTTATCAGCTTCAAGAGAGAAGATGAATATGGCAACTCGATGATCTACTCACTCACTAACCATATTTTGTAAAGAAGCTAAGAGAAGAAAATTAAGCAGAAATAGAGAAGATACGATGCCAGTCTTTACTCAACTTAGGCAGGATGAAACTTGGGAAACATCTCCCCCCACTGGTGTAAACAGGAACAGCAAGGAAGTGTAGTCCTGCCTTTGAGGTCCAGATGTTATTCACCACTAGGTATGAGTGGTTTGGCTCTGATAAGTCTAAAATGACCCGAATTGATTTGGGTACTTTTCAGCTCGTCTACGCTGAAACACCCGTTCCCCGAATTTGAACAGTCTGAGTCAGGGTGACAGAATTGTGATTAGACCATGATTCAGCCAAAAGGGATCCCTCCACGGGTAAGGCATCACTATTTCTCTTTCCAGCAGCAAACTACTCAAGAGAACAGCCTGAATTTGTGCTGCAAGTCGTGCTTCGAGGGTCCTACCTTGGCACACCAAAAGCGCTCTGCGACAGTCGTCGATGCTGAATCCCAGCTCCTGAAGTCGGGCCAGTTGTAACTCTGGAATGGAATATTTCGTTACTGTTGGGGCGATCTGCTTGCATGGCGCCATTCTGCTCCCACGGGAACAGGCCCACCACTAAGCATGAAGGAATGGTCCCTGGTTTGCAGAAGGATGCTATTCCGCTCTGCCCCGGAAACTCACTGGGTGACCTTGGCCGTGTCACCCCTTCTCAGCCTAACCTCCCTCTCAGGGTAGATGTGAGGATCAAAGAGGCCAGGAGAACAACGTAGGCCACTTTGGCTCCCCATAAACAGAGCAAACAAACGACCAGCATTTGGGTTGGGAAGCTGCAGGGAGGAGAAGGAGAAGAGGATAAATTGCTCCTCGGCTTCCCTCCTTACTGCAGCTCCGTGTGGATTTTGCAATCCCAGGAGTGATCTTTCCAGGGGGCAGAAGGAGACACTGAAATAAGAATGGCAAAGCTCCATGTGCCTTCAGGGTGTGTTGGGAAGGGGGGGTGAGAGATGTGAGGACCCAGTTAAGCACGAAGCAAATTCACATTCTATCCGGATTTGCTCTCCTGTAGGCTACTTAAGACCAGTCAGAAGGTCAACTACATACCAAGGACAGGATCAAGAGTGTGTTTAGTTGCATCCGTGGTTTCTGCGGCTTGTCCCGAGAACTCTTTTAGCGAAGCGGGAGAAGCAGAGACGGACGCTCTGCCGTCTGAGACGGTGGCGTCGGGCGTGACGCTGCTGGCCTGGCTGGGAATGGACTTGGCGATAGCCAGAAAGAGCTGCACGTCATTGTAAGACAACCGGATGTCCAGCGCTTGTAAGTGAATCTAGGGGAATGGAGACGCAAAACGAAAATTAACCCGGCGGGGGATTGAAAAGAAAGGATGTCCAGAAACTCAGTTTTTACTTTCTTTTCAGCAGCAGAGAGGTACGGGATTAATAGTGAATGGATGCTACAAGAAGGAATTGCCCCTTTTGCCCAAAGCTGTCAGGTATCACCACAAAAGGACAGTAGAGGTGGGAGGTGATCTCAGAGGACAGAGCGAATGCCTGTAGCAGCTACCAAAACTGAGAGCCACTACTGGCATCTGGAGGCTTCTGCCAGCTTGACTTCATGGCTCCTGTTGGCTCATACAGCCTTTTGGAGGTGGTACAGCTGCCGGGATTAAGAACACGAATCCATCACACTAGGTAAACTAGTGCTGAAGTCTGCATCGTTGCAGATGTTTAAAGAGAACGTGTCTCTATGCCCGACAACACTGCCCCTTCCCCGGTGGTTTCACGCAGTTCTACCTCTAAAACGGGTGGGAAGTCTTCACTGTTGAAGGCATCCAGCAATCCGGACCCACTGGGATAGGAGGAATTCCCCACAAGTTCAACCTGAATGTGTACAGGATCGATGATGGAGAGGGCCGTTTCCTGCTCGTTCCCCAGCCGGCAAGAAAAAACCTGGGCAGACAGAATTCAAGAGCCAAAACGGGGGTCACGATCTCACCCATTCGGTTGTGTTGTCAAGATGCCCTAAAGGTAGGGTGGATTTGGTGGCGGTGTGGGGAGAAAACAGGCTAGCCCCTCTGTACCCTGCAACTCTAGTTGAGGTCTGGGATCAGGTGGGGAAGGAGGGGGGCGGACATGACAAGAGGTTGATAAAATTATACACAGGGTATTTAGGGTACAGCGAGACGTTCTTCTCCCCTCTCCCAAAACACTGGAACTCAATGGCTGATGAAACTGATGCACACTAGTTTCCAAATGGACACAAGGAAATACTGCTTTATGTGACAAGCAATGAAACTGTGGAATTTGCTGCCAGAAGATGCAGGCATAGCCACCAGCACAGACAGCTGTAAAAGGGGATCAGACAGATTCATGGAGGAGAGGCCTATCGGTGGTTTCTAACCCTGGTGCCTAAAGGGAATGTCCATATTCAGAGGCACTAAACCTCTGGACCCCAGAGCCAGGAGGCAACATCAGGGAACTGGTTGGCCAGTTGGTGAGACAGGATGCTGGACTAGATGGACCACTGGTCTGATCCAGCAGGGCTCTTTGTACGTTCTTATCAGTGGAAGGCCACAGCCTCTATGCCCTGTCTGTTGGGAGTTCCAGAGGAACTTGCTGGCCACTGGGAGAGACAGGATGTTGGACTAGATGGATCCCTGGTCCGATCCAGCTGGTCTCTTACGTGGCGTGTCATTCAGGACTCTGCTCCAAAGCTTGAAGCCACCCGATTTGATTTTAATCAAGCTTATGGATGGCTTAAAAAACAAACATAGGCCACAACCCTCTCGTGCATTACGAAAAGGAGAGAAATACATACGTACCTCAACGCCAAACAAGCTGCCTGAGAAAGGGCGGTCCACCAGTTTGGGCTTGTAAGTGAGAACCGTGGTCCCTTTCAGAATGATGGCACTGGTATCCAGAGAGGACATGTCTTCGACCACCACGAATTCAGTACCTGAAGGGGAGAGGGGAATCACCGAAAGAAATGCAGCCAGGTCTCAACCGTGAAACCCAAACAAATGCGTTTCCGATATCGGCTCTTGCCGTCCATTTCCGCCGCTCTCCCCACCCTCAACGGCTGCGCGGCGGCCTCACCCGTCACGTTGATCTTGACTTCCAGCTGCTTTTCGGCCGAGATCTGAAGGGAGGAACGCTTTGTGACGATCCCGCACTTCACCGCTTTGGGGACGACCGCCATTTCGCTGCTGTAATTGCGCTGCCTGGAAGGGGTGGGGTGGGACGGCCTCTTGGCGTCGCTGGGCGTCCGGATGAAGTCGTGGACGAACAGGAGCCAGTCAAAGATCAGGAAGACGCGGAGGTTGTTCAGGACGACGGTGAAGCAGGAGGAATCCTTGGTAGATCTGAATTTTTTAAAAAAGCGGCAAGGACTGAGAATTATTAAGGCACACACGGAGAGTGGGGTGCTGCTGTACTCTTGGGCAGATGCAAGAAGTCCATTCTCCATGGCAGATGTATTTAAGGTTTTGTTTGGGGATTTATAGCCTTTTGACACTTTTCTTTATGAGGCTTTTCTACGCACTTTATGCTTAGGAAGAAGAAGAACAACAACAACAAAAAGAACAAGAACAACAAGAAGAAGAAGAACAAAATCTTTCTCTACCCAAGGTGATGTCGTGGTTAGCACCTCAAACTGAGCCCTGGAAGATCCAGATTCGAGTCCCTGCAAGGCATGAGAGCTCACTGGGTGACCACAGGCCAGTCACATGCTCTCTGCCTAACCTACCTCACAAGGCTGTTGCAAAGATAAAACAAAGAATGTTGTAAAAGCCACTTGGAGGGAGAAAAGCGGGGTATAAATAAAGGATACACATTTGATTTCATTCGCCGGGTTTCTTGCGGTGGTGTACAAGAGGTTTAAAATGCAGAAAGCATTATAACGCCTTCATACTTAAAAACGACTGCAAGAAACCTCCTACCTGTAATGGAGCTCGATCTGAATGGCTCCCTGGGTGCTGGTGTTCTTGGAAGACTGGAAGATGCAGCTGAACACGTTCGGCGTCCCCAGAGACGCCCTCTGCCCGGCGTATCGCGTGTCGAATGCCATCATGGAATGCGAGACCAAGTTGATGGATTTGGTCTGGTTGGAGAAACTCTCGAAGAGCAATTTGGACTTCTTGAAGTCAAACCTACGGAGGTTCGGGCAAAACAAAACTGCCTTCAGCTTAGTTTCCCCAGGTTCAAGTGAATTGCCGTGTTGGTCTGAAGCAGAATCTATCCAGTGGCTTAATAAAGCTTGAAAAGATAAAGAGTCTCTTATGTTATTTATTCAGGCTTCGACTCTGCCAGAACGGTCTCTAGCCTTGACTCTCCATGATACAGGAGTGTTTGCCTAATTATACTCAAATATTAACAAGGACGGACTTACTGCCACTGACGAAAGATTGAAAACGGAAAACAAATCTAGACACCGTTCTGGCAGAGTCGAAGCCTGAATAAATAACATAAGAGACTCTTTATCTTTTCAAGCATTATTAAGCCACTGGATAGATTCTGTTTCTCTCTTGTCACTAATTTGGAATCGTCCATTTTTTTCATGCAACAGTTTGTGTTGGTCTGAAGCAGCACAACAAACAGGGAGTCCAAAGGCACCTTTAAGACCAACCAAAATACCTCTCGTGCTGATCTCTACCCAGAGTGATCCTTAAGTGATCCGGAGACTACGAATGGCAGAAACGGTAATGTTTCTTCCCCAGATTCGGTAAGAAGATGTCATTCGGCATGGATCTCCCCTGAACCAGGACAGAGAAGGGCTTGCTTCTTGCTCTGGTGCAAGAACAATGCTGAAGCAACCAGGGCTGAAGCACCAGCTGGCGCTTGTAGGGGGCCATTGTCAAAGTGACAGCTTTATGTGGCTGTAAAAAGCATCTGCAGAGCACAACCCAAACAGACCGACGTACCTGGCTAGCGAGCCATCCTTCCCTTGGGGGTTCGTCAGCTCCAGGCTGACGTTGACCATGTCGATAAGGAAAGACACGCAGGTGTACACTTCCCCACTCAGCACGGTCTGTAAAGGCAAAGGAGTAAATATTGCAGAAAAAGGTGCTCTTAAGCATTACATTGCACCAAGCACCCCCCTGTCCCCCAGATTTAGAGCATGCCTCACGTGTATTCTTGGGTCCTGCAAGTCGTACGGCCTCATGAACTCCTCTATCGGCTCCCCCAGATTGTCCTCCAGGAGTCCTCGGATCAGCTTGTATTTGCTGAGATCCAGAGAACAGTGGACTGACGACAGGTTGCCGTGAATGGAGATGTCAGGGACTGAGTGGCTTATCTCTCTGCAGGAGGGGGGGGGGGAAGGTCAAGAAACCAGAACATCATTAGAAACAGATTCTCTGGATCACAAGTTGCCAAAAGGAGAAATAGTTCACAAAAACGATTTATCGTTCTATTTAGAACATTTATTAGCTGTAAAGAAGGCAGCTTACAAGATAGAAGAAAAAGTGTAAAAATGAGTAAAATGCATAAAAAACTACAAATTAAAACTACAATTTACAAGCTACGGACAAAGCTAAACTTATCTAATGCCCTCCTGAATAAAACTGTCTTTAGCCACCTCCGGGGGGGGGGGCACATGCACCTCTCTGGGGCTGCCACCAAAAACACCCCTTTTCCTGTAACCCCCCCAAGACAAAGTTTTTAAATTAACCAGCCAATCAGCATGGCCTGTCCTCGTGGATCTGAATGGCCAGGCAGGAAGTGCAGGAACTGCGTTACAGGTTCCCAATGAAAAGACAGGGGGCCAGGACCTAAACAAGTTGGAATGAAAGACCTTCCTGCTAAAAGGGAAGAGGGGGGGGGACAGCACCCACTTGTCCAAGACCTACTTGTCCAAGTTTCTCTCCAATTGCAGCTTCAGCCGGAACGGTTCAGCCAAGAGGCTTCTGCCCATCTGCCGGACAACGTAGGAAGGGAAGGTCATATCTGCGCTGGTTTCCTCTGGGGCCTTGGAATATTCTCTGGGGGACCGTTCAGCCGCAAAAATATCCATATCCTGCAAGTCGACCACAATGCAGTCGAGCAGGCAGATGTGATCCTCTGCAAGAGATTAATCCAGAAGCGTTATCCCTCCCAACAAAACTCTACGAGGAAAAATAACACTCCGGTAAAGTGTGCCTTCTTACTGGGTAAAAGACCACTGCCATGCTATCCTCACGCTAGCCAGAGCTTGGAAGCTAAGCAGGGTCAGACCTGGTTAATACTTGGATGAGAGACCACCAAGGAAGTTAGGGCTGCTATGCAGAGGTAGGCAAACCTTTTCTGAACATTCCCTGCCTGTGATTCTGACGATTAAAGAAAGGAAATGTAGACTTCTATTTAATCTGAGAATGAAGAAATAGTTCAGTGGATCTCAGCCACTGAGATAGACGGATGAGAACCACTGAGATAGACGGATGGTCTAATCAGAAGGGAATATATAGCGTACGTTTTTTGATTTCTAACTTGGGTGTCCAATCGGATCAGAACCATGCTAAGTAGGGGGAGAGAGAAACGTGACCAGAGGGCCCCGGCCTCTTCCACCGACTTACCCGGACTGTCTGGGGTGAGCAAAGAGGATGGCTTGGCAGGCTTCGTCGAAACACTTGCTGCGGTGTCACTTTTCAGCTTCAGGTTGGGTCCAGAAGACGACTGTTTCATGAACAACCCTTCAGAAGGGCTCAGTGCTGCCTTGGGATCATCTGCACTTGGTGTTTTCTTCATGCTGTGTTTTGGGGTTCCCAGGGGCGAAGAAGACTGAGCAGAATCTTGCTAGAAAGAAACCAAAGGAGACCCCTGATTTACGGAATGGCAGGGCTGCAACGTTCTAAACCAGGGGTAGTCAAACTGCGGCCCTCCAGATGTCCATGGACTACAATTCCCATGAGCCCCTGCCAGCAAACGCTGGCAGGGGCTCATGGGAATTGTAGTCCATGGACATCTGGAGGGCCGCAGTTTGACTTACCCCTGTTCTAAACCAAACTTTCTCAAGCAGAGTTCTGTGAAACTTTTTGACAGCCCGGGTAGAGTTTTCTGAATGGATGGGCGTTAGTTCATTTTTTAAATTTGTTATACATATATCGGGCGATATGACCATATATGGTCATGTCGACCTGCCCCCCTCCCCTCTCAAAATGGCCAATGATGGGCCTGGAGGGGGTAGGAAGGGGAGGGGCCTCGGGTGGGCGTGTCCACAGCTCTGCTTCCCAACCCTATTCTGCCACTTCTGAGGTTTCTCGAAGCCTGAAGAATGTTTCAGGGGTTTCTCAATGTTAAAAAAAAAAGTCGAGAAAGGCTGTTCTAAACAAATTATCCCAGTGAACATCAAGCAAAAAAAGACGAAACGATATATTTGGATAATGCGCAGAAAACGGACAGTCCTCGACTAATCAGAAGAGCGCCCTGGTCTACTCGCCCTCTGGGTACATGCCCCTAATGTGACACAGTCTTTTATTTCTTTAAAACATTGAACTGCAAAAACAGATATTCATGCACTCCCGTGAAAAACCACAGAACCCTTATGCAACCATTGATTCGCTGAAGAGGTGAACAGACGCGGTTGCAGGAACACAGCAAAAGCCACTCCAAACCAACCCTTCTGGAATTCTGCAACGGATCGAGGAAATGCAGGCAGCTCCTTTTAGATACCCAAATGTCGAATGAGATTTGGACAAGGGCTGAATTCCACAGGTTTGGTGTTTTATTTTTCCTTTTCAGCAAAGAGGCGAAAGAAATAAAAAACAGTCTCCGCAAGGATTTCTAAAATACCTCACATAATATAGGGTCCTTGTAGGCGCCGCCTTGCAAAATCAAATCCTCAAGAAAGGAAGGGAGAGAAAAATTACAACCACAGCTAAGAGACTGCATAGCAAAATCTTTCGTGCCTGCTCAGTCAGCGAACAAGAGGCACCAAGAGGCTCACCTTGTCTTTCAGGGAGAAGGTTCCCGCCGTGCCGGCAAACAAGAACTTGTTTTTGACCTTCAGCTTGCCAAGATTGGCCACGATCAGGTGGCTGGATCTGGAGCTTTCGGGGATCAGGAGAACAGGAGCACCCGCTTCGATGTCCAGCAGCACCCTGGAGGCACGCTGGGCCTGGTCTCTTACCTACAGGCAAGAAGGTTGTCGTTGTCTCAAAATAAAAAAACCTCAGCAAAACGGTTAAGTCAAAATGTGCACAAACCCAACTTGCTGCTCAGCTCTCCTCAGGGAATTAAAGAGTTAATTGTGGATGCCCCATGACACACAAGGTTCCCCATTGCATAATGAAGAAGAAGAGTTGGTTCTTATATGCTGCTTTTCTCTACCAGGAGGAGCCTCAAAGGGGTTCTCACTGGGAAGAAAGGCAGAGTACAAGAGCAGCACATAAATAAAACAAATCCAGAGGCCTGAGATGGGTAGCGATCACTATATGGTTTGCAATGATTCATTCATTTGCTTTGGTAATGTTATGACTGTGAGGCTTTCTCCCACAGCCAGAGGAATCCACCCAGCTAGCAGCACCCCCCAAGCTGCAACGGAAAGCCACAGAAGCATACCGTCTGCCCTTCAATGGCTGCTCTCTGGCGCCCCAAGACGTCCTGGAGCTGAGTGAAATGCTGGATGAAAGACACCACCTCCGCCTGGAAGCGCTGGGTGTGAACATATTGCACCGAGGCCATCCGCAGGCTCACGCACATGTCGCAATCCCTCTGCAGCAGGGGATCGGGCCGGCCGTACCTGTCAAGGAAGAAGTTCAGGAAGCGCCAACATTTCAGGAAGCTCCAGGTGGTGGGCTCTCCATCTTTGGACATTTTAAAACAGAGGCTGGAGAGCCATCTGACGGAGAGGCTGATTCTGTGAAGGTTCAAGGGGGTGGCAGGTGACAGTGGATGAGCGATTGGGATGTGAGTGTCCTGCATAGTGCAGGGGGTTGGACTAGATGACCCAGTACAACCGAGATCCCACAGACAGGAAAACAAAGCAGGAGCATTTTAGCAAAGACTGAGGAATACGATTTTACCGTAGCATGCTTTTCTCCCTCTTACAAACATCATATAGATGGTTAAGGGGAAAATGTTCCTGAATTGTGAGAGGAGCCCAGGTGTAAGCCAGAGAGGGGGAAAGAAAGAATCTTTTTGCGTTTTGGAAGCCCTTAATGGGCCCTGCAAAATCCCCCTCCAAATCGAGGAAAACCTCCAACACCTACTTGTGGATCTGAAAGATGAGGGCCTCTTCCCCGCGGGTAGTGAAGCGTTCTCGGTAGAGTTCCCCGTGCGAGGTGAGGTCACTTAAAGATAAGCTCCCGATGCTCCCCTGGAGGGCCAGGTCACCTTCTGCACAAACAGGAAGAGCACCATCCTGACGTCCCTGAAGCACTTCTGTTCCTCAACCGGGCGGGGAGGGCGGGGCTGCATCTTTGGGCAAGGTAAGATCTTGGAGACCTGCGCCTCCGGCCAAATCTCTTTGCATGTTATCTGTATCCTTTCCTGTTTTCTGTAAACCGCCCTGAGCCCTCGGGGAAAGTGGTATATAAATATAATAAATAAATAAATGTGGTTCAGATCCTCTTTGGTTTTCTGCTTCACGGCAGCCTTGGGCGTTTACAGCCGCCTATCTCAACTTGAGAAACCCCTGAAACGTTCTTCAGGCTTCGAGAAACCCCAGAAGTGGCGCAATCATGCAGGATATGCTTGAGAAGCAGAGCTGTGGACACGCCCACCCAGGGCCCCTCCCCTTCTCACCCCCCCCCTGGCCATTTGGGGAAGGGAAGTGGGTTGACATGACTCTTGATCAAATGCTTAACTATTTTTTAAAATATATAAACACTTAATTAGCTCCCACCTCTTCAGGAAACCCTTCCGGGGCCGTCGAGAAGTCCTGGTTGAGAAAGCCTGCATTAAAAGGCTTTCACACAAATGGCATTAGTTTAATGCCATGTGTTACTTCGGCCAGTTTCCAAAAGGAGATGCATGTGGCGATGAACGTCTAAAACAGGGGTAGTCAAACTGTGGCCCTCCAGATGTCCATGGACTACAATTCGCTGGCAGGGGCTCCTGGGAAATGTAGTCCATGGACATCTGGAGGGCCGCAGTTTGACTACCCCTGGTCTAAAAGAATCAAGCCGGTTGTGATCTAAATTTTTAAAAATCAGAAGACGGTGCACCGACCTGACACCGACTTGAGCATGCCACTTAAAGGACTCGTGTGGCAAACAGAAACATGTTCAAAGGCAAAGAGTGACTCTGGAATATGAAAAAGGTCCCAGGGTTCCATACTGTTGCTACAGCCCCCTGCGCCCCCGGCTCCCTTAGAAAGCTGAAGAGAGCTGACTCACCAATGATTTCCACGTGGGTGGCAAGTTTGGAGATATTTGCTTTCGCAAGCTCAGTGGTGGCCTTATTCAGAACCAAAGATAGGGAATGGACCTGCGTTAGAAGAAAGAATGAGATGGGCACCATGCACAAAATGGCCTGAATTGACACAGAGCTATAACTGGATTTCCCTTTCTCTTTGGCCCACTTCAATATCCTTTTAAAAAGCAACAACAACAACAACAACAACAACAAAAGGTCGTCCATAGGAGATCAAGATAGGAAGGGCAGGAAGATTAGAAAGATGCAGCAGGATACATCAGCAAAAGAGAGAGATCTGCAGCGTGGTGTATGTTCAGATTCAACCCAGGGGTGGCCAATCTACAGCTCACCAGATGTCCATGGAATACAGTGACCTTTGTGCTGCCAAGGGCTCACGGTAACTGAAGTCCATGGACATTTCAAGAGACACAATTTGGCCACCTCCTGCACTCAACCAAGGGTCATCTTGACCACGGCTGGCTTCCAACCCATAAAGGCAGCAAAAGTTTTCAGACACCCATGGTCCCAGCAAAAGCAAGGCTTCCCAAAATTCATATGTTGCAAATATGATTTTTTTTTTTACAACGAAAGTCGCCCTTGTTAAAGGTATACCTTCAGGTCCAGTTTGGTGTTCACAGGATCCTGGAATTCCAGGTCCGACAAGACGCTGGCTTCCGACTTGACTGCCTGCTGCACGTCTTCCGGTTGCGCCTTCATGCTGTGGTTGTCGGCGGTGGATCCGATCCCAAAGAAATCCAGAATCACCACCCAGGTCTGCAGAGTTATTAAGACGTCCAAGCAGTTGAAGTCAATGTCCACGCTCCGGCTGATCCTGCCGTAAGCGGTGGAGAACTCCGGATGCTTCTTGTCCACAAGCAATATATTGATGTGAACCAAGGAATCGTCAAAGTCGCTCTTCCCGCCAGCAGCACTTGGCTGGTTGGCGTTGGGAGAAGGGGGCGGAGTTAGGGGGTAGCCTGAATCCACGTCGGTCTTTTGTTTCCTGTGGGAGACGCAACTGGGCCTTTGGTAAAACTGAAAGACGTTGGGCGCCTCTTCCATGTGCGAGGGGAGGGAACGGGGCATGTCGGGATATTCCACGTTTGACACCGAAGGGCAAGATTGAGAAAGGTATTCTTTGTGAGCTAAGCTGGATGGTTTGGGCGCTCCGTGGGACACCATGAGGTTCTTGTACAAGGAATCTGGGTTCTTCTGAAGGAGATCTTCCATCAACAGAGATCGCAGGGCAATCTGGATGGACAGGGTCTGAGGGTGGTCTTTAGTAAACTCGACATCAAAATCCTGGAATTTTAAGCTAACCAGGCCCTGGGCTCCGAGGGTCAGGTCTCCGCTCAACTGGACCTGCAGCTCAGAGATATGGAAGTTGGCTTGGATCTGGGTAAAAGACAGGGTTGCCTCCTTGACGGGAGCAAATTTGGTGGAGGAGGTAGAAAAGCTGGAATGACTGAAGAGTCCGTTCTCCTTTCTGTCCGTGGAGAAGTCAGAGCTTGTGCTTCTCAGAGACGCAGACGGGGAACCGGAAGGGGGGTAGGGGGAGGACGAGAAGGCGGAGGAGGGCTTCGTCAGATCTTCGCTGCAAACCAAGTTGTCGAGAGTCTGCAAAACTTGTTCGTAGACGTGTTTGGCCAACACCACCTGTATTCGGGGGGGCGAGGAGAAAATCCAACATTTCAGATTTCTCAGGTTTCGGACATTGCATTAACCCCAGATATGTGCATATCATGGATCGGGGTGGGGGGAAAAATCCTTACTCATTTGTTTATAGATTTGTATTTTTTAAATCACCAGCTCTCCAGAAACTTCCCCGGTGTGGCTTACAAAATAAAAATAAAATGTCAAAGATGACAATTTAAAACCTGCATTAAAATCTCAAGCCCAGCATAAAAACGTAAACCATAAACGTTCAGCCAGCTACCAGCTTCAAATACATTTCCAGACTAACATTCTTGTTTCGATGCCTTAGATCAGGGGAAGTCAACCTGTGGTCCTCCAGATGTCCATGGACTACAATTCCCATGAGCCCCTGCCAGCAGTTGCTGGCAGGGGCTCATGGGAATTGTAGTCCATGGACATCTGGAGGACCACAGGTTGACTACCCCTGCCTTAGATCACCTGGAGAAACGCAAGCCAATAAGAGCATATGTTGCATCAACAGCAATGGACACGCCCAGGTGCTTGAAATGGCTCATCTCCAAAATGGGGATTTTTTTTTGCCCCATACTGGTGACCCATTTATACCACATTATATTCCCCATTGCTATGTATAGGCGTCAAAGCTGGACAGTGAAGAAAGTGAACAGGAAGGAAGTTGGTTCATGTTAAATGTCCACTGGGGGGGGGAGGAGTGTCACACATGACCTTTACCTGCAAAGGGTTAACAAACTTCCCCTCAATTCTCATGATGCTTGAAGTTTCAACGTCCTCGGTCATGGAGAAGGTCAGCTCCGCATCTCTCTCGACTGGAATCTTCTCCATTCTGAACTGGATCGTAGCATTGTTCAAAATATGGAAAGCTGCGATTCAAGGAACACAAAGGGGAGGTTACGGGACATTTCTCGGCGTCTGATGAAGGGAGTTTTTAACTCTTGAAAGCTTACACCCCGAAAATCTCGTCCGTCTCTATGACGTTAATTGACTCGAATCTATTTTGTTTCCGTACCCTGGTCTGGTGAGTTCATGACAAGGGGCCTCGTCAAGGGCAGCCCCCCATTATGGAAGAGGGCCCCCTTCACTCTCAATTTTTAGGACAATCCCGAAGACAGCTTTAGTCATGGACAGCACTAGATTAGTTCTTCTTCTGCAGTTTGAAATGATTTTAACGAGTGGCTTTTACGTACTCTGTTTTATTTTATTATTGCACTGCAGGCTGCATTGAGTTCCCATATGGTAGAAAACCAACTAATAAACATTTCAAATAAAGAAAATATACACATGCGCAGGCCTTCAAAGTTGAAAGGCACACCAGCAGTGGAAGAGCTCGGGCAACTTACCGTGGCCTTTATGCAACGACTCAAAGAAGTCATGCCGTGTGAAATGCGAATCTTCCTGGCTGCTGCTGCTGGCGGGTCCCAGAGGGCGCACTGCCTGTGGCATCTCGGAAGCAGCTTCTTTCTTGCCCGCCAAGAGATTGCTGTTTAGAGAATACAACTTAATATCTCTGATCTCCACCTGAAGCCTGTCGCTGGTCGAATTGTCTTCTCCCGCCACAAAGTTCTGGATGGATATTTGCCCAAGGTGCCCCACCAGCAATTCGGGGCTGCCAAGTTTACGGGGCATGGACACGACCGGGGACTCGATGTTGACGTTCAAAATCAGCTTGATGGTCTCGCATTTGGGGCGCGGCTGCAGGAGTTCCTCCCCGTCGCTGCTCTCGAAGTAAAAAGAGTCCTTCGGTCGAGGCGTCGTGTCGAACAGAGAAACCATTTCGGAGTACTCGGCAGTTTTGGTGGCTAAGACGGTGGTCACCTTGGTTGCCGCGCTCTTCAGCATGCTGCGGAAGTTCTCCTCGAGCTCGTCGATGGATAAGGCGATCTCCTTCAGAAACTTCGCCGAGTGGTTGTAGTGCAAAGACGCCATCCGGAGGTGAAGAGAACATTCCTCTTCCGACTGCTCGATGAACGTGAAGCTCAACGCGTCGGGGAGGCTGTTGGCGTCGTCGGTGTGGAGAAATGCAGGCTTGAAATCGCCCATGTCGGACATGAAATGCTCATACCGTCCCGTGCTTCCTATGCTGACGACATACTGATTTTTAACGTTCTCCTGGGTCAGGTCCATAAGGTGCAAGCAACCCAGAGAGCCATTGATGTCCACCCTGCTACCCATGGAGACGTTCACTTTGGTACCTCCGATGCTCGCGGTCGCAATCTTCCTGCCGAGCTTCTCCCCGTTGATGGTTGTCACGGTCCGAAGGAGAAGGATGTTTAACGAGTGGATGTCCACCGCGACTTCGGTACATTGGGCGTGGGTAGACTGGAAGGATTCTTGGTCGCTCCAACTCCTTTCCAAGTCGCTCATCAGTGGCTGAGGGCTAGAGTCATCCTCCTTCGGAAAAGACTTCTGGAGGAAGCCAATCAGTTCAACGATGGTCTCAGGGTTAAGAATGATATCCAGGTTGTTCATTTGCACCGATATCACCTGGAGAGTGCTATCTAAGTTCATAGATGGGCATTCGGCACTCACAAACTGATACTCCAGCTTGATTAAGGATTCATCCTGGGAAGGGAAGCCGCCGGATAAGTTGCCCGGGGCCACAGGCCACGTGTCCGTCAAGCCTTTTCTATCCGTGGGATGGGCCTCGCAGGGCCCACCAATCGGGGACTGCGCCCGGCTGTCTCGCAAACTTCCTGTCGGGGCATCAAAACGGAGATTCTTGTGCGAAGCCATGAGGAGGTCAAAGTCGGAGCCGTACGTCTGCATGGTGTCAACCAGAAGCAAGCCGTGAACGGTGAGGGAGACTTCGGTATCGTAAGGCCTCTTCACAAAATGGGCATTGGTGCCAAAAACCTTGAGGACCGAGATGTAGCGGCCATTGCTCTCCACACCCAGCTGCATGCAGTTCACCTTAAACTCCGCCAAGAGCAGCTGCGACTCCACAAGGACTTCCTTCGTGTGCTGCTCTATGGTGATGACGCTCTGAGTTAAATTCATGACCGAACTGTGCAAGCTTCCACGCTGGTCCGTATCCGAGAAGATTTTCTCTTTCCCCAAGTGCAAAGAACTGGCGGTCTCATTTTCAGCAGTGCTCAGGCTCCCAAAGCAGTTATTCAGGGCTATGATTTTATCCTCGTTGATGTGTATTTTCAAATCTGGCAAATTGCCAGACAAGACCGCTCCGGGGTACTTGGGATCCGAGGTGTATATCAACCTGCGCTCCAGCTGCAAGTGTACATTGAATTTCTCTACCACGTGCGTCGGGCCGACGTCACTGTCCTGAGCATGTTTCCAGTTGTCTTTCACTCTGCCCACCATGATCTGGAGGTCCATGAATGACAAGCTGTAGGTCTCGTACATCTTTTTACTCATCAAGTGGGCGTGCAGCTGCTCTTCGCTGATTTCGACTCCGGCAAACTCCGGAGTTTTGGTGCTCCCGGCTTCTGGAGGCGAGGTGCTGGGGGGTGTGGCAAGAGGCGTCATGTATTCGTCCTCGCTCAGTTCACTCAGATCCAGGGATGGCCCCTCTGGACTCTTCTTTTTATGCTCCTCTAGAAATCGAGAAGAAGGGAGAGAGAAAGGATGGTCACGGCAAATACTTGTTTCCATGCAAGAATTCACTTCTCTTGTGGATCAAGAACAGGGGGGGGATCAGCAGATGATGTGGCTTGCCCTTCCTTTTGCTTTCAATAGCATTTATTATTCAATTTATATGCTGCCCCTTTTAGGATTGTCATCTCCAGGGTAGCTCGCAGGTCTCTCAAGTGTCACTGGACTCAGACCTCGCTCTTGCATTGCAGGCCAACATGGCTATCCATCTGAAACTATCTGGTTCAGTGTTTCCTGTCTCCCTATTTCCTGGCTGTGTTGCCAGAAGACAGGGGGGTGGGATCGTATGAGAAGAGCAGAGCTTCACGAAGCAGCATGAGCCACCACAAATTTCAGAAAAGTTCATTGTAGTTTGTCAGTTCACAAATGTCGGTTTGCAAACTCCAAACCGGCCAAGATTCATGATAAGTGCGCTGGTTTGACCGTTGGCTCGCACTCCTTCCTAATAACAACAATACTTATTATTAATGTTTCCTTTGACCGTACCTCGAGAATTCGTCAGTAACATTCTTCCCAAGTCAATCACGACTAAAACCGGGTCCGCAAATGTAAAGTCATCGGGGAAAATGACTTGAGGGGCAGATATGTCAAGGCACACAGTCCACCGCTTGCTGTCTTCCTGAAACGGGAGGAGAAAAGGAAAGGGGCTTTGGGTTTTATGAACTCTCAAAACGTTTTTCCATTTATCAACCTCCCAAATGCCAGGATTTTAGACGTTGCGTTTGAGCTTTGAACGGCCAGCGGAAATTCAGCTGCACACTATTTTGACGTGGGATAAACAACCCCGCCAAGAAACGGAGAGGCCTGTTTTATAAAGGGTATAAGATTCACATTCATATTTATTCCTTACATCACTCTCATTTCCTCCACAGTTTTTAGACAGATCCGATAAATATACCTGCTGCTCTAGGGGATGACCTTCATGAAACCACCTTCCCAAGGTGACCAAATTTCATGCTTCAGTCCAGTCAACAAAGAAACAGATGTTTCAATCATTCTAGTAACCACTGAAAATTAGTGTTTAATGAGACAAAGTGCTTTTTTTCATGCACAGCCATTGCTCTCTATGGTTCTTGTGTTTCTCTTGTGCTCTTATGTTGGCATAACGAATATACAAGAGTTTCTGCTCTCGTCCCCTTTTCTAATTCAGGGGCTCGCTTTACGTGAAGTTGCCCTGTGCCTCCCCTGGGTATGGAATTCGGCTCAGTTTCCGCTCACTTACGATGAAGTCCCCCACCAGCAGCCGGTCGATGGTTTGTCGGATTTCAGCCTTGGTTTGCATTTTGAGCTTATTGTATTGTCTCCTGGCAGCTTCGGCCACCCTGAGCTCCAGTTCTGACTGATATCCAAAACCTGCACCGAGAGACAAAGAAGGATGACGTATCATTTGGTCTATATGTATATAACCCGAGAAGAGTCTTGGTACTCAAAGGAAAGACAACCCGGAACATAAGATCATCCCCCCTTAAAGGTACACACACATACACAGAGCCAGTTTGGTTGTAGTGGTTAGGAGTGCGGACTTCTAATATGTTAAGCTGGGTTTAATTCTGCACTTCCCCACATGCAGCCAGCTGGGTGACCTTGGGCTTGCCATGGCACTGATAAAACTGTTCTACCAAGCAGTGATATCAGGGCTCTCTCAGCCTCACCCACCTCACAAGGTGTCTGCAGTGGGGAGAGGAATGGGAAGGCGACTGTAAGCCGCTTTGAGCCTCCTTCGGGTAGGGAAAAGCGGCATATAAGAACCAACTCTTCTTCTTCTTCTATTTGTATCAAATCTAAGATTGACCCTCTGATGGCATAACTATGACCCATGAGAGTCAAAGGTCAGCACGTACTCTTGAGTTTTAGTATGAGATAGCATGCCTGCACTTAAAAGCGCCATACAAATGTATACTTTCGAAGTACCAAATAAATGTACTGATTTATCTCTGTCTTCCTTTGCCTTTCCTTCTCTGAATCTTTCCCTTATTTCTCTTTTTAAGCTGTCGCTCTACAACCAGGGAATATTAAGTATAGATTTGTGTACAGTGCCTAAACGTTTACGTGCTTGCTATGCGTATTTCTTCCTCTACCCTTCTCCAACAGCCTGTTTCAAAAGAGAAGCCGCTTCTGGAACACCTGCTAGCTTCCCCCTTAATATTTAATGTTTTGATGATTATACCAAAGAAATCCTGAAGTGCCACATCACAGTTCTAGGTATGAAAACACAAAAGGAAATAAAGACATGGGAGGAAAAAAAAAAGATATATATAAGTATATAAAACAAAAAAAAGGTTAACCTGAGGTATGAACCCTTCCCTTGTAGAAGAAATCGGCTACTTTCTTAATGGCTTGTGGATTGTAAATAATATTTAGAGGTCTGGTACTGACTTCGAGGCGTCTCTCAAAACTGCTGCGGACTGGGTTTCTCTCGTACAGCATCTCAAAAACTGGGACAGCAGGGTCGGCAGCTGAAGCAAAGTACGACAACCACAGTCAAAAAGAAATGAACACACATACACAGATTCAGCAAGAAACGAGCTCGTTTAAAGGCCTGCGTACTTTAAATAAGGGATTGTCGTTTTTTAAGACAATATTGACTTTACCACTAGTTTGCTGTTGTCGTGCCACATACCATGTTTCCTAAGCATCTCGATAAGCAAAACTGGGCCTGTTTCACTGGTCCAGCACTCATGAGAACAATGTTTCACCAGAACATCCCTTTCCACGGCTATCAGCTTTATGCTGAAGACCCTTGCCCCCCACCCCCAATCTACCATATTCTGCACAACGTATTCCAAAAGCTGTTCCCCATAAAGCTACGGATTTTTCAGTTTAGGGGGGAAATACAGAGAAAGGTTGTGAGCAGTGCATGAGAGAGAGAGAGCTTTTTCTCACTCACCGACAGTACAAGAATTTAGAGGCAACTAAAGGAATTGCTGGGCAGTAGGTTTGAAACAGGTGGAAGGGAATGCACCTTCATGCCATGAACAAGTTACCGATGGAGCTAGAGATGCCAGCCTCCAGGCAGGACCTGGGGATCCCCTGGTTTTACAGCTCATCTCCAGGTGGCAGAGATCAGTTCCCCTTAAGAAAATGGCCACTTTGCAGGGTGGACTCCATTGCATCCTATTCCACTGATTTCTCTTCCCGCCCCAAATCCCGCCCACGCCCAGCTCTACCCGCAAAGTCTCCAGGTATTTCCTGACCCAGAGCCGGCCACCCTTGCTGGAGCTCAGCTATATTCCGATATGTTGAAAATCTGCTACAAAACTGGAAATATTACCAGTGCTCTGATTATTCACGTCTGAAGAAGAAGCTTGCAGGCCGATGGAAGAGACGCAGCCAACTTCTTTTTGCTAATGAGAACAAAGAAGATGGTTATATGTACCCTACATCAGTCACGCTCACGTCATAAAGGTCTCCCTACCTTTTCTCATCAGTCCGACGTTTCTCACCAGAATTGTTACTACGCGCGCAACTGATCGCAAAACGTTTTTATAAAAATCTACCCAAAAAGCTATGCTGAAGAATCGGGGAGCTACACAAATGAAAGCCACGTGAGGTTGTAAGCGAGGAGGGGGAAATGGGTGAATCAGAGTAGAAAAGCTGACAGAATCCAGCTAACTCCAGAGATCTGCCACTGATGTAGTCAGGTGATGACCAACTTACAGGATTGGGGAAGACCAGGACTGGAAATATAGATCCTTCCGTTGCTAAATCTCGGAGGAAGAGGCTGCCAAGCTGGACTCTGAAAAGGGAAGAATTCCTGCGAGGAAGGGATTCTGCCAGAATCGTCACTCCTGGAAAACACACACAGATACCGGTGTTATGATATTATTAGGTTTAATAAAATTATGCATGACGGGGTGATAAAAGGGCACTTTTTAAAAAACAGTTTGTATGCTTTTATCAGACATGACCCGGTGCTTGCACAAGGGGATACCTTTACCTTTTATGCTTTTATGTAAACCGCCACGAGCCGGCTGGGCTGAGAGTGGCGGTCCATAATAATAATTATAAATAAATAAATAAGCATGACCATGGGGGATGCTGGGTGAAGAGCCACAGGTCTTTCCGCCTTGATTACAGCTTAAAGGAAATCAAAAGGCAACCTTTGCTATTCAATGCAATTATTCCTTTGAGAGAGAGGGTCCCTCTCAGGAGGCTGGTTCTCAAAACGAGCCCCGTATTCCTTCTTCGTTCCAAGCTGCTCAGCGGGAGGCCTGCTTTACAAAACTCATCTTCCAGCAAATTTCCCAGATGCCCCATCTGAGGCATTCCCAGAATACAACTGACGATCCAGCAGCGCTGCAAAAACATCAAGGAATATCGAAAAGGGAGGGGGACGGGGGTGTCTTTTGGTACCTGAAAACTCCAGCTGCATGAAAGCTCTTTCCTTGGCTTGCAGGCTCCGCCTCTCCATGTGCAGCAGGGTGACGGAGCCGCCCTGCAGCTGGAGATTCAGCTTGGCAAAGACGTGGTCCCTCTTGGTGAAGGGGCGCTTGACGCTGGAGACGTCGGCGCTCAGGTCAAAAAACTCATCGGCTCCTAAGCGGACGGGGAAGAATCACGGCAGAGATTTTGAAAACGTAAACCTGGGTTGAGGTTGGTGGTGGCATTTTTCCTCGTGGTTTCTAATCCTGAGCACGTGTTCCGGCCAATCAAAAAACTGTTATTTTATACTGATGATTTCCAGTTTGTGCCACTTTCGGGTTCCTAGCTTGATCTTTCAGGCTGGATTTTTGCGCCCTTTTGGTTTTTCTCCATCCTGACAAAGTTCATCTGCTGGATCCCATAACCATTATCCTGCAGTTGTCACGAGCCCGTACCAGCATGGTGCTTGCAAGGGCTCATGGGAATTGAAGGACATCTGGCGAGCCACAGTTCGGCCACCCCTGTTCTACAGCAGGGGGCCCCCAACCTGGAACCCTTGGGTGCTGGAGCACCCACCTGTCCTATTGCCCACCAGGTGCTTTTAGGGTCCACATGGAGCTCTTGCTCAGTGGGGGCTCCTGCTTCGCCGTGCAGACTGTTTCGGAAGCAGCTGCCACCACAACATTGGCTTCATTCCCTCTCACTCCTCTTTGCCCAATGCATTTTAAAACTTCCCCCGTTCCCGCTGCACTTGGGCTTCCGCCATGTGTGTGGCTCCGCCTCCTGAGGCGGCCATGTTGTGGTGCTCCGCCTCCTGCGGCAGCCATCTTGCAACTAGACCCACACCCTGCATCAGAACTCCAAATGTGCTCTAGGAGGTCATGATATACACCTACCTGCAACCTCCTCGGGTCTCCAGTGTTCAGGGGTCTCGGAGAGCAATCCCTCGAAACTGTCTGCTTCCAACGCTTCCTGAGAGTCGCTGTACCAGCCTCCCCAGCCAGGAAACCAGGACTGAAGGTATCGCAGCATTCCGCTGCTACTGCTGCTGCTGCTGCTACTGGAAGTGGTGGGGGCTTCGAGATCCAGGTCAGAAACTCCCCCCAAGGCGTCTGACAAGGGCTCCTTGATGCTCTGTTTGAAACAAGCAGGCACTTCAACACGGGCCTAAGAGACTTCTTAATTAAGCGTTGCTTATCACAAAGTCTATCTTCTTGCTCCGTAACAGCAGCTGCTCCGCTGAAGGGCATGCCACTGCAGCCCACGGGGTTGGTGGGAAATTACCCCGTTGTCTTTCTCAATGGATTTTGTCCATCTCCTGCCATAAAAATGGCTATTTCAGGTAGTGCGTCTCCCACTCTTGGGACTGTTTTTTTTTTTTTTGCTCAAAATCCTGTTCCGTGAGTTCTGTATGTGCACAAGCGGCTACATCTTGTTGTGATTATTTAACGGCCCAGAGCTCAAAAACGAAGTAGGGTCAGTACTGGGGTGGGAGGCCAGCAAGGAAGACTCGACCGGGGAGCACAATGACAAACCACATTTACTTAATGCGTTGGAGTGACAAAAGATTGTGCCTTTCAAAGCTAATGCTCACCTCGGCCAGTTCGTGGAATTGTTTGTAAACTACCTCGCGCAAGGTTTTCAGCTCCTCAAAACTTTGTTCGTCTTCGATCCGGTCCATCTCTTCCTAGGGGGAGAATGACAAAAGCTAAGGAAATCTGGGAGGCAAGTTCAGCCCCTTTCCCCCCTAAATAGGATTTCTGGGCCTGAGGGAGTAAGAAAGCCTGAACATTAAAGCTAAAGGTACCCCCTTTGCAACATGCCTGACCCTTGGGGTGATGCCTTCTAGCGTTTTCTTGGCAGACTCAATATGGGGTGGTTTGTCATTCCCCCCCCCCCAGTAAGCTAGGTACTCATTTTATCGACCTCGGAAGGATGGAAGGCTGAGTCAACCTTGAGCCGGCTGCTGGTATCGAACTCCCATCCTCATGGTCAGAGCTTCAGACAGCATGTTGGCTGCCTTACCACCCTGCGCCACAAGAGGCTCATATGCCTAAACATTATGAGAATCAAAACCCAGATTGGGACATTCCTTCATAAATTAAGTAGCTCCTTCCATTCTTTCATGTGACCAACAACAAACTAAAGAAGATTTAAACCAAAGCAGGAGAATGGTTTTATAAAGAGCAGCAGGGGAACATTGGGAAGGCGTGCCTAAATATAGGCAACAAAAACATTTTGCTTGCAAAGATCTGGAATGTTACACTCAATTCTATCCCACTCTTATGGCTATTTGGTTTGTTTTACTGTTCTGAACTGATTCTTTTACAGCGTCTCCAGTTTTACTTGTATCTGAAACTGGTATTTGAATTTTGTATGTGAATTTTAACTGCCGGAAGCCCCCCTAAGAGTATTACTAGATGGGGGAGCCTAGAATATAAAAATACAAATAAAATAACGAATGGCAGGGGGCGTGGCCTCGGCTCAACTCTCCATACCTGCTCCGCAGCAGACAGGGGCTCGTCTTTCAGCTTCTTGTAATACAAATCGGTGTACAAGACGGCGTCTTGGGCCCGATGTAATGCGAAATCCCAGGAGCAGCGCTCCCTTTGCTCTCTGATCTCGGCGACATTCGCGTTCAGAGCAAACAGCCACCATTCACGGCAGCTGAAACGTTGCGGAGATTAAGACAGTTAGGCAGATTATGCAGGGGAAGGAGGAGCCATCCAAAAGAGGAGATAAGGACAAAGATCTGGGTCCCCCCCCCCTCCACCTCCCTTCAGGAGACTGAAATATTTCGTCACCTTGCTCGTATCGAGAACTCCTCCACCAGGCATTCGGCTTGACTCAAAATATCTTCTGGTCCATGCCCCCCCCCCCCGACACCCCTTCCATGTCTGAACAATCTGATCCCCCCCAGGGATATGTCAGTGTTGTCGTTCATGTTATGATTGTTACCTGACAGATTGTTATAAGGCTCTATATAATTTTGTACAACGTTCTATGTAAACCGCCCAGAGCCATAGGGAAGGGCGGTATAAAAATCCAAATAAATAAACAAGCTATGCCGTTTCATTTCCTAGAAGGGACCCCCCCCTCCTCAAAACCGTCACGCCGATACCTGAGCACCCCTTAACTCAACCGACAGTGAAGTATAAAAGAAAACAGGAATTCAAACACATATCCCTACCGAATTTGCTTTGGAGTCCTTTTTTTAAACCTAAAGCTCAAGTTTTAAAGGCACGGGAGGGTGCGCGTATTGGGTGGGGGGGGGTGTTACTGATCCAGTCCATACTTTCCAGTTACGGCCACCTTGGGTCTCCATCTTCTAAACTTCATCTGCCGCTCTTTTCGGTCCAGCTCCTTCAAGAAGTCCATTATTTGCCGGTACTGGGTCTGCCCAAACAGAAAGCAGCACAGGATGGTGACAGAGCTTGTTTCAAAAACGACACCGACTGAACCCCCTTAGATAGAATGCCGGTCCTTCGCTCTACATCAGCGGTAGTCAACCTGTGGTCCTCCAGATGTCCATGGACTACAATTCCCATGAGCCCCTGCCAGCGTTTGCTGGCAGGGGCTCATGGGAATTGTAGTCCATGGACATCTGGAGGACCACAGGTTGACTACCCCTGCTCTACATGAACGTTCAGGTGTTTACACTTGAGCCAAGCCTACTTCTTTCATCTCGACAAGCTCATTTAAGGGCCACCGAAGACCGGGCGGGCAAGATTCTCGACCCATTGGTCAAACCTGCGTTAAAAATCCATAACCCCCAATTAGGAACGTTCTGTTAATAGCGCGAGTTCTTCCCCAGGCAGCTGTTACCTGAGAAAGTTTCAGCGGGATCGTCTCCATCTGAATGTCAAACTCCAGCCGAGGAGAATGCCGTGACCTCAGGGGCTCCTTGGAGCAGTTCCTCTTGAGGAGAGCAGAGGTGCACACGGGCTCCAGGATGTAATTGTGCTCCCGGCTCTCCATGCTCCTGTCCATGGCGTCCTGGAAACCGCACGCATTTATTCTAGCAAATATATGACGGATCTACAAAATGCTCTTATGCAGAGTCGCTCCCACTGAACACATGGAAATTGGGGTGGGGTGGGAGGACTCAAACTGGAATAACTCTACCGTTTTAGGACAAGAACAATGCGAAAGAACCAGCCAGACACTAGCAAAGCAAAGTAAGTTTAAATATCGCCGGTGACCCATGAAAGAGATGTGCAAAATGCCATTTCGTATGTTGCGCCGTTGCCTTGTACGGCTCAGCGCTGTCTGTTCTGGTGGGCAGAGGTTCCTGAGCACTGGCTGCAAGAGATTGCGCTGGGGACCTTCTACGCACCAGACGCATGTTCTGCCACTAAATTGCAGCTCATCCCACATCCTGACAACAAGTTATTAAGGTAAAGGTATCCCCTGTGCAAGCACCGAGTCATGTCTGACCCTTGGGGTGACGCCCTCTAGCGTTTTCATGGCAGACTCAATACGGGGTGGTTTGCCAGTGCCTTCCCCAGTCATTACTGTTTACCCCCCAGCAAAAGCAAGCTGGGTACTCATTTTACCGACCTCGGAAGGATGGAAGGCTGAGTCAACCTGGAGCCGGCTGCTGGGATTGAACTCCCAGCCTCATGGGCAAAGCTTTCAGGCGGCTGCCTTACCACTCTGCGCCACAAGAGGCTCTTACAAGTTATTAATTTTGCATTAAAAAAAGGGCTTGTGGACTGAAGGGGGAGAGGGTTGCAGTTTGCTCATTAAGGCTTTCAGCATTAAAAAAGGAATGCTAATAAAAGTAATAACCAAAATATGGATGGAACTGCAGAGAGAGCAGGTATTTTAAACATCACTGGAGGCCTCCTTACGATCAGGAGGGCAGGGGGGAGACTACGGCACCTATTGATTTACTCCATTTATAACATTTAAGCACGCACACGCCACGGCTACAAAGCAGCAATGCTTCTGATAGCAAAAGAACCGAAAGAAGCTTTCATCCTACCTGCAGCTCCCCCGGCGGCAAGTCTCCCATTAAAGTGCAGTCAGTATCCCAATAGATGCTGAAATCAGCAATTTCCAGCTGCTTCTTCCTCATTAGCTCTTCCACCTTGAAGCGACACACAGAAAAAAGAAGCACTTTTTCTCCCTGCCTCCCAATAGGAGAACTCCTGGGCGCTCAATGAAATTAATGAGCAGTCGGCTTGGAACGGATCAAAGGAAGCACTTCTTCCCCCAAAGGGTCATTAACAGGTGGAATTTCACTGCCGCCACAAGCATTAGACAGCTTCAAGAGGGGACAGGATAAGCACATGGGGCAGAGGTCCCTCCGTGTCTATTAGCCCCAAAAGCAGGGGTAGTCAACCTGTGGTCCTCCAGATGTTCATGGACTACAAGTCCATGAACATCTGGAGGACCACAGGTTGACTACCCCTGCCCCAAGGTATAGATGGAACAAGTTGTCTGGGGCAGGGATGCTCTGTATTCTTGGTGCTTGGGGAAGGGGCAACAGTGGTGGGGGGGGGGGGTTCTGGAGTTCTGGCCCCACTGATGGATCTCCTGATGGCTCCTGGATTTTGGCCACTGTGTGACACAGGGTGTTGGATTGGATGGGCCATTGGCCTGATCCAACATAGAAGAAGAGTTGGTTCTTATATGCCACTTTTCCCTGCCCGAAGGAGTCTCAAAGCGGCTTATATTTGCCTTCCCTTTCCTCTCCCCACAACAGACACCCTGCGAGGTGGGTGAGTCTGAGAGAGCCCTGAAATTACAGCTCGGTCAGAACAACTCTAACCAACACCTTACACCCCTGGGAAGGTACCCAAACTTACCTTCCAACCCAAGTGTCTGCTGTTTAATACCTAACATGGGCAATCGGTTGATAGTTGAAATATTTTGCCCCCGCAGCACAAACAAACCCCCAAAGACCCCACACCGTCTCATCCGACACAATTCCTCACAAGTCGGTGCTCACCGGCTCATTCACAGCATTTTGCGCGGAGACGTTTTTAATGCAGATTCCAAATGCAAGAGGCTGTGACGGGTTTGTGATGTTGTCTTCAAACCTTAAATGGACGTCTTGGATTTTTAACTGAAAGGGCGGAGAGACATGAAAAGGGCGTTACTGTTTTTCCTTTCGGACACTTGGAAGGAGGAGGAGGGGAAGGATCGTCTGGCCTCTTCCACTGGCCAAGAGGTCGAGGACCACATGGAGGTTGTACCTTCTCCCCCCCCCCCCACCACCACCACCAAAAAGCCACTACCTCTAGGGCAGGGATGGCTAAACTATAGCTCTCCAGATGTCTGTATACCACAATTACCAATTATTTTTACTGCCTGCCCTTCTCCCTCCCCAAGTGGCCAAAAATGGGCCTGGAGGGGCCCCAGCCATTTAAACCTTCGCTGGCCGAGGCTCCTCTCATTTCTGGGGAGCATGGCAATGAGGCATAGCCAGCCGACATCACTTCCTGGTACCGTGAAACCTGAAAAATATTTCAGCGGTACCTCTCCAGCCAAACACTTGAAAAAAGGGTAGCCTACAGTCCTAGAGGAGATCAGCCCTGACTGCTCCTTAGAAGGTCAGATCCTGAAGATGAAGCTCAAATACTTTGGCCACCTCATGAGAAGGAAGGACTCCCTGGAGAAGAGCCTAATGCTGGGAGCGATCGAGGGCAAAAGAAGAAGGGGACGACAGAGAATGAGGTGGCTGGATGGAGTCACTGAAGCAGTCGGTGTGAGCTTAAATGGACTCCGGGGAATGGTAGAGGACAGGAAGGCCTGGAGGATCATTGTCCATGGGGTCGCGGTGGGTCGGACACGACTTCGCAACTAACAACAACAACAGCAGTCTTTGGCTATGCCTGAACAAAACCAGTAAGAAATCAAGGTGTGAGCGACTGGCAACTCGTTCCACTTACTTCGATGTTCTCTATAATGCTTGTGACCACGGAGGCAGTGACCGAATACCAGTAAGATTCTGCTACCTGCTCCCGTTCTTTCTGAGGAGAGAAAGGAAGGAAGAACGCGGGACGGTGTGAAACGCTGCATGGAGTGAATGTGCTGAGAGAGAGGAGAAGCACTTTCCAGATGACATGCAGGCTGCTAACAAGCAAACGTCCAGCTGATCATCACAGATCATAAATAAGCCGGCTAGGCAAGGCAAGCATGCCCAGTAACACTCCAACATCCCCTTCCCATCAAGGTCCGCAGAGGCGCTCTGCATTCTGCAAAGCCCACGTCCAGAAAAGGCCGTTCTAGTCCTACACGCATAATGCAGCGGGTGCCTAAGCTCCAAATGCCTCACAGATTATCTAAGGCAGCAACAAAGGCCAATTCGTATGTTACAGTTTCCCTGCATCGATGTAACCGGTGTACGACAGACAGGCAGCATTCAGATTTGTGCCATAGAATCGCATTTCGTTCAAACCTTGGAATGAGCAACAAACTTCGGTTAGCCCACCAGATGCAAGAAATCCTAGTTTGTATCTAAGCTTCAGTTTTGTGGATTTTTCCCCCTGCTTCCCGGCAGGGGGGACGTTCAGTCTGTTCTGCTAACTCTGGAGGCAAATGGCTGTGAGAGCTATTCAACGACTGTGGTTTGTGAATTCAGAGCCCCTTAAAAAACCAGCATAGTACAAACTGGTAAACAAATCAGTCACAACGCCTATATTTGCCATCCTGATTTGGGTCAGGCAACCAAACCCCACAACCAGGGGTTACATGATATTGCTCCTCTCCTTGTATCTATTTCCTGTGACACAACCCCATGTCTAATCACTTTCCAATGTAATGGCAAATTGCAATTTTATTATGCAAATACATGGATACTTTTTCTAACAAGGAGCAATAACTTCCATCGATAAAGACGCTGTCAAATTGCATGCTCGTTTCCTCCCTTCTCCCTTGTCATCCTGAACTGTAACCAGAAGATGTGGGTTATGGCACTCAATTTTTTATTTGCAGTGACCCAAAAATACAAATGATTTCCAGATAACTAATGCAACCAAGGCCATTCAGCTTTCTCTACGGAAGAAAAATGCTAACTGGGTGGTTTGGACAATGTTTAGATGCATTTGAGATTGAACATGTAAAATATTTCCCAAACTTGGGCTTCTCATTGGTTTAGAACTCCTAAATGACTCACTTTCCATTTGTCTTCCAGTGCTAACAAGACCGCTTTTTTTGTTGCTCTTTCAAACAGCCTCTCTCTTTCTTCGTCAAAATCTCCTTGCTTCTCTGGAGAGCCAATCAGGTGTAACTTGGACACCGAGATCACCCAGGGGTCCACGTGCGGGCGATAAAACGGTATCTGCAGCGTGACCTTGCCAATGAAGCCTACAAATCGCCAAAGAGAAAACAAATGTCGGCATTCGTGCGTCTGGAAGCCCCCTTCGCATCACGGGAGGGAGAAGCTCCACACGTGCAGCCTTCTGCATGTAAGGAGCTTCTGCCTTGAATAAGGGGTTCCAGCTGTGCTTCAATCTGCAAGATCACAAACAAAGGATTTATATTCCAGCTGTGCAGTTGAGGATGCTCGTAATAGGCAGCATTATTGGCAGGACTGGACAATCATGCTATGTCAAGCCACCCAAGATGGTGCAGGCCAGCTTCAGCCCGAAAGCTCAATACCGCTTAAGATATCGACTAGTGCATGTAAAGCACAAGCAGCTGCAGCAGCCCTGACAGCTGTGGAGGCTGCCCCTTCCTTAAAACACGATTCCAAACACCTACCGGCTTTGACCTCAAAAGGCAGCAATTCCTTCAAGGCATCTTTCTTTAACGGCAAATTTTCCAGTTCCACAGCACCTGCCGAGACATGTCAAAAGAGACAATAACGAAGCCTGGACTCCCAGAATATTTTCCGTCAGAGATGCCCCTCTGGAGGATGTTATCAGCAGGGTACAGAGAAGGCACTGCGAAATCAATAGTCTTCCTCCTTTCAGATGCAGAGGTCACCTTTAACTTTGCTCAAAAATAACAGGAGCCAGATTTAATTTTTTTCCCCTGTCTGTCTGTTTCTCTTTGTCTTTCTCTGTCTATCCTACCCTGTCCTTCTTCTCAGGTAATATTTATGGAACAGGCACAGTGGTCATAGAATCAAAGAGTTGGAAGGGACCTCCTGGGTCATCTAGTCCAACCCCCTGCACTTTGCAGGACACTCACCACCCTAACAGAGCAAACAACATAAGATTCATGGTCTTGAAGAGACACTTTACCAAATGTACAGGTGCTCCTGCCCCTTACCTTTTAGAAGAGCTACTGAAAGTTGGTCCGTGTTCAGGTTACTGACATATTTGCCTAGGTAGTTGTTGAGAACCCAGGCAACCAATCCCTCCAACATGGCTACTTCCTAGGAGAGGGGACCTAGGCCTTTCTTGTCATTCCTGGTAGCTCTCCTCCATAGTTCAAAGGATGACCTGCAAGCAAGGAAGACAAGAAGAACTGATCAGAAAAGAAACATAGCGCAGCCGCAGCATGGATCTCCACCTAGGGAGAAACTTCAAAAATGCCAAAAGACTCCCTTTAAGTGAACAGATTTAACTGGTAAAAGTCTATTTTTTCAAATGCATGAAGTACAGATACACTTATGTACAGTTTCAGGTAAGGACAGGGGAGACCTAGGATTCAAACACCAGCTCAGGATGAAATGACCATAGGACAGGCAGTCACTCAGCTAAATCTACCTCACAGGACTGTTGTGAGGATAACACAGGGAAAGAAGGTTCGCGTTCAGTGTGGCGCAGGGTTTAAGAGTGGCAAACTCTAATCTGCAGAACTGAGTTTGATTCCCCATTCCTCCACACGCAGCCAGCTGCATGACCTTGGGACAGTCACAGTTCTGTCAGAGCTCTCTCACTTCCATTTCCCACACAAAGTACCTGCTGTGGGGAGAGGAAGGGAAGCCACCTTGAGACTCCTTTGAGTGGAGAAAAGCAGGGTATAAGAACCAACTCTCCCTCTTCTCTTTATCAGACGCAATGCAATAGAGATGCAGACAAGGTAGGGGAGGTGCCATATCCCCAAAGATTTATGCCACCACGAATCTGCTCATGTTTTTAAGTGCCTTAAATATCTGGGGGTTTTGGCTGCAAAAGGATAACCTCTTTGAAGATGCCAGTGTTGTGACGAATGCCCCATAGTGGTCTTAGGTGAAGACAGCCAGTGAGTGGCTAGCATGATTAATCCCTGGGTCAGCTGGATTCCTGAAGGCTAGTCATTCATCATTAACATCTGAACTGAGGACTTCCTACTCATCCTATTGGCCATCCCCAATATTTTTATGGTCACCCTTCTTTGACTCCTTCCTCTCGTTAATCCAATACCCCTTGCCACTCAGTCGGCTGATTTCTATTGGCAAGTCTAATTCCATTCTGCAAAAAGCATCTGATCGAAGCCCTCCTTGAGGGCATCAATTCAAATTCTCCTTCCCACAATCGCCTTTAAAGATGTCTGGAAATGTGATCAGAGATTGCAAGCGTTTGATTTGGACTCTGCCCTTTTCACACGAGCATGAAGCAGAGGAAGGAAATCTGCCTGTTTAATCCAGGGTAAAGGGTGCAGAAAGGTAACAAAGCTGTGCCACTCGCTAAACTAGCATTCCTCCCAAGGAAAGTGCCACTAGACATTGAGGAGAATGTCAGAGGGAGAGGCAGCACAAGTCAAGTGACTATTAATGGATCAAGGCCAGGAGGTTTCTCAATACCTCTTGGAGGCAGCCCTATCTACAAAATGAAGGGGAACTGCGTCATCACTATCTTCATTCGCATCGTGGACATCACGGTGCCCTACTTCACTTAAAACATTTACATCCCAGCTTTCATAAGAGAACATTAAGAACACGAGAGAGACCAAGCAGCAGCTTTCTATAGCTGTGAAAAATATTTTCGGCTAGAACCAAAAATAAAACAGCAAGCCCTGAGATTAGCTGCACGATAATATCGGAAGGATGGCAAGGTAGTGTCTCAGCAATACTTTGATGGGGTTATTTGCTATAAAGGGCTACAGATTATTTTCTCATCCCCAAGACAGGCGTAAGGCCGAAAAGGTAGCAATATTCACCTGCTGCCTCAAAGGAAGGCAGAAGAGACCCACCCAGACAATGGCCTTCCAATCTCTAATAACCACCACCTTTAAGTTGCTCGTGGCTTCCAAAAGCAGGGCAACCTTCAATTTAATCAAGGATAAGGGTTGCACATTCTTGCAAATGCTTCCTAGTGGGAAAAAAACTAGCTAAGTTAGTTGGGTATTCTTAGGTGAGCACCAGTAGCTTTTAAGGCCTGGTGGAATAGAATACAGGGATAACAACCTCATTTCCTACTGTTTTATAATCAGGCAGAGGTGTTTTATGCTGTGTTATTACAGGTGACCATCCGGATCCTAAGGCTTTTTTAGCATCTAATTTTTGTAGCATCTCTTCCCATTGAGCTGTTTAAAAGCTTTCACCGTTTGATGCTACTCAGTCGGCCACAATTTGATTTTCTCATGCTGCTGACATCATAGCAGATCTTTTAACTGGATTTTTTTTCCAACTTCAGTGTCTCTCAGAGCTGGTTTGAAGAAGAAGCAATTATAAGCGGTCTAAATTAACTAACAACCTGCCTTACAGGCCAACAAATAGGTCAAGAGTATGTCCCATTAAGAGTTTATAACGCTTGTTCATTTCAGAGAAACGGCCCTGCCCTTGTAGAAGAAACCAACAAGCAACTAACAAACGGCAGACACTAACAAACAACAGAAGAAAGTAACAAACAACCTTCAAAACTGGCAAGTTTTATTCTAGTGTAGATGTTGTGGGGTGGAGCTGGCTTCCTCCACCAAAATAAATTCTACAAAACTTTCATTTCTTTGCTTACCCAAAAGCATAATAGAACAGCTAAACATTTTTAAAATATATAATAATCAAAGCATTGTTTCCCTGCACAAGAAAGGACACTGACCCTTTTATATTAGCACTATCAATAATAATGACAATAATTAGTAATAATTATACTACAAAGAGACTACCAATTAAGGCTTTGTGAAAGGAGAAGAATACCACTTTACTATTAATGACAATATTTTCTCTCCAGAGTCACCTGAGAAGAGAGTCAGATTCAGGTGTGTAGCCATGTTGGTTTGAACCAGCAGAACAAAATTTGAGTCCAGGGGCACTTTTAACACCAACAAGGTGTTCATGTGCAGGCACACTTCCTCAAACAAGGAAATAGAAGAGTACAGATATAAGGAGTTAATTAGCAGCCAGTTAGTAAACAGCATCATGAAGATATGCAACAAATATGCAGCATCATGAGGAACAAACAATGCCTTACTGGAATAAAAAACTGAGATCATCCATCCTTTGGGTTCAATTGCCATTCACAAAAAGGGGAATAAAAGTGTTAAAGCTAGTGATTAAAAGCAAACGCTTTCCCAATTGTGAACAGGAACAATTAATACCTTCATGATGCTGTTTAATAGCTCCTTCGGGTAGAGAAAAGCAGCATATAAGAGCCAACTCTTCTTCTACTACTAACATACTACTAATTTACTCTCTCCCAGTATCTCTCCTCTGACTATTCCTATTTCATAGTCTGAAGAAGCACACACGTACACCAAGGCCAAACTTTATTGTTCTTAAGAGGTGTCCCTGAAATCAAACTTTGTTCTGAGAAAAGAGTCCGATAATGCTACCATATCACTAATGACACAGATGCCGTGTCATGCGGGAAAAGAAACAGCCATCCCTTATTCATTATTAACAACCATGGCCTTCCCATTTCCCCACATAAGAAGGGAGGGGAGTCACACATTCTCAACAATAATAATATAATAATAATATGGACCATGTTATCTCATTTCCTGCAGGAGACCCTGTGGAGAAGGCAAAGTGGTTTCTTATTAAAGGCATATGCTTCAACTTCCCCAAAGAGGGAATCATATGGGAGAGGGGGGGGGGTGGCCAGGCCAACCTCAAAGTCTCTGAACAGACAGAATGGGACCCCCCTCTTCTCCTCCACACCCCCCCCCACCAGAAGGGACACCTGAGGACCTCCAAGAAAGGGGGGGTCAGGAAGGAGAACCCCCCCAGCACCCCCCTCCAGGGAACCCCCACCCCCACTTCCACCCACTCATATGATGGGGGGGGGATACCTGCCCGAGGGGAGGGGCTGCGGGAGTCCTCACCTGCGTCCGTCTCCTTCGACCTAGGCCGGCCAGGAGGGAGGGAGGATCAGGTCGATGCCCGAGCGATAGAGGACAAGGCGACGGGACGAGCGCGGAGCTATCGATGGCCCCGCCCAGCCATGGGCCGAAAGGGAGAACCATAGAGACAAAACGAAGCTAGAGCGACGCAGATCTGCTCCGGCTTTTTTCCCCCCCTTCCGCTTTCAATTTAGCGTCTAGCGAAAGGGGGAGGGGTCTCTATGGAGCTTCCGGAAAGTAAAGGGCACCGGAAATGCCGACCGGCTCCGTCATCTATCGCCGCCGCCGTCCACTTCCGGCGCTAAATGGCGGGGCGGGGCTCGGGGCCGAGCTTCAGCAAGGGGAGGGTAGCATAGAGAGGGGGAAGCCTAGAGCGGCAGCGTGACTATAAAAGGGTGATGCGTAGAGCGGTGCACTTAACCTGAGAAGAGGAGTGGGGTGGAGGGTCTCCTCCCAAGCATCGGGCTTGCCAGAAATGGGTTTTGTACTGGGTATGAATAGGTTAGGGCAAAAATTCAAGCGGGGATGCCTCCACGCAGCAAGTCTCTTTTAATTATTTCTTTCCACAGCCGGGAAAAGGTCTGCCATTAATTACTAGCCTTAACAGTTTTATTCCCCCACGACGATGATATTTTTATGAACAGCTGCTGAACCCAAAGGGCGGATTAGCTGTTCTAGCAAGGTATTATCATGATCACACTGCATACTTTGGATGTTGTGATGCTGTTCACTGATTTGCTATTAATTTACTTTTTCTTTCTGCTCGTAATAGGCAGCATTTGTGGGTTGTGTTCCATTGTGTGAGGAAGTGTGCCTGCACGCCAAAGCTAGCGCCTTGAACAAACCTTTGTTGGTCTTGCAGGTGCCGTTTTACTTTTGGATTTTGGAATGGAACATACAGGTTTATCGAGAGCACATAGGAGAACTCCAAAGTTTGCCCACCGTTCTTGTCACATGCCTGGTTTTGTTGATATTTTCATATTTACATGACTTCAGTTTTTGGAATTCTGTACCTGCTTTGCAACCTATGCTACTAAAGATCACCACAAAACAGAGAAACTCGGTACAGTTTATTTGCACATGAATAAGCAGCGGTAGAATTGGTCATAAGGATTCGACCCTAATTTCTTAGCGGTAGGCTATCGGATGAGTCCGCAAGCTTGGGATTGACCTACCAAAGTTAGGATCTACTGACATTAGCAACGTCTCTGAGGTAGAACACATAGCAAAAAAGAAGTTGTGAGAATCGGATTGCTGTGTAAGATGCATGTGAAAACATTGAACGTTAAAACTCCATTCAAAAAAATGTTGTTTTCAATTTTTTGTCAAATTGTTTTACATCAAACGAAAGATCTTGATGAGACAAAAAAGGTTTGATTTTTAAAATTTTGAAATTGTCTGTTAAATAATGGCTATATCGCAATGCAACGCTGGAGTGTTAACCTCATGCCCGGCTTCCTCGCTGCTTACAGCTTGTCTTTTACATTTTGCCAGTCAATGATTACTTCCGTAATGGATTTCCACTGCATGTTTCATCGCATCTCTCAAAGATTTTTCCCTATAGCTGCCACATAAGATGTTTTCACATCAAGGGGGGAAGGGGGAATTAAGCCAGGCAAAATTCGATTTTCTCTTCACAGTAACTGTCAGCAGAAGCAAACGACTCAAGGTCACTCAAAAATCAAGGTGAAAGGGGGCTTTTGCAGCTTAGTAAAGAAGCGGGAGCACATTTAAGAAAAAACAAAAGAAACTTCTGCAAAAAAAAGCTTTTCACAAGGAGTTGCAATTGCCCAACTTTTCTGCGGGTAAAAAAAAGGAAAATGAAGCCTCCTTTGAAAACCAGAAAACGCAATGTTATGGATCGAGGGGCCTGAATGTACATGGGACGAGTACTGCATTAAAGAGGGGGCACCAAACAAGATCGAGTAAAAAATGTGCTTTAACCCAACCTAAAATCTTCAGGGTGACCTGATGCAAAGAAGAACAGCAATGGATTCTTTTGGACCACTATAAGGAAGAGCTTTATCCTTCATGCTCTGCTTCTGGGCTTCCCAGAGGCATCAGGCTAGTTGTTGGAAAAAAAGGCTGCAGAACTAGATTTATGTTTGGTCAGATCTAGTAGGGACGTTTTTAACAGATAGTGCATCAATCAATGGTTGTTAGCCAAGATAACCAAATGAAGGCTCCCTGTCCCATGCTCTGAATGTGGGGCATCAATAACAAGTGAAGGATTGAGCTCCCCCATACCCTGCATTTCCTGCTCCTGGAGGCACCACAGTAGCTGCCATTTATTACAGGATGCTGGAATTGGATCTTTGGTGTGGTCTAGTAGGTGTTATTCACAGGAACACGGGATTCTAGGCAGATCCCACTCACCTCATACCTGCATGGCCTTGTCCAAAATCCTTCTGCACAACTGCAAAAAAAAACCCTCACTGGTTTCTTGCCACCATCCCTTTTCATCTGGTCACCCGCAAATCTCGGCGTTAAAACACTCCCAACAGCATTTGTGGCCCTATGAACAGCAAGAGACCCTTAGGTAAAGGTAAAGGTATCCCCTGTGCAAGCACTGAGTCATGTCTGACCCTTGGGGTGACGCCCTCCAGCGTTTTCATGGCAGACTCAATATGGGGTGGTTTGCCAGTGACTTCCCCAGTCATTACCGTTTACCCCCCAGCAAGCTGGGTACTCATTTTACCGACCTCGGAAGGATGGAAGGCTGAGTCAACCTTGAGCCGGCTGCTGGGATCGAACTCCCAGCCTCATGGGCTGGGCTTTCGGACTGCATGTCTGCTGCCTTAACACTCTGTGCCACAAGAGGCTCAAAGAGACCCTTAGGTCTCTGTAAAAGGTCCATGACAGATCTGTGACAAAGAACAAGTTCCTCGGTTGCTCTCCTTGGGCTTTTGGCAGATCCGTTTCTTCACCTGAGCTTCATTCCTCCATCTTGTACACTCAGTGGAAATGGCTTTCCATCTTTATAGACAAAAGTGTCCATATTGTCCTCCTCGACCTCCACAGCAGTTTGCCCTTTAGACGCCCTTTGGATGGGGCATTCTTCTTTGGATAAGGGGATGTCTTCTCCCACCGAACCTTCTGCATCAGCCAAACTGTTCCTTGACAGGAGTTGCAAACTATGATCCGGATTGCAAATGTTGACCACGCAGCTGATGTTCACGTGAGTGTCACCGCTGCCAGGCTGGTCTGTGGAAAGGATGGAGGAGAAGGAGATGACAAGGGAGAAGGAGGGGAAGAAAGCATATGGAGAAAGATGAGAAGGAGCAGATCAAAAACCCCTGTGTGAAACAGAGGAGAGAAGAATGACATAAACCAGGGGTAGTCGACCTGTGGTCCTCCAGATGTCCATGGACTACAATTCCCATGAGCCCCTGACAGCATCCTCCATGGACATCTGGAGGACCACAGGTTGACTACCCCTGACATAAACCACTATGGCGAGAAAGCCAGGGTACAAATGAATTTAAATAAATAAAATGGATACTGCTGATCTTTGGGTATCTCTGCCTCTTGTACTTTCTAGTCCTTCCTGCACATCTGGCAAACAGTTAAAGGTCCCCCTCTCCTGGCTTTCTACAAGTAGTTAGATAAACCACTGTTATGCTGCACCAGGGCATTTCTTATGAAGTCCTTGGCCTCTGTGCCCTCTTATTGGCCCTCCAGAGGGACTGTTTGGTCTCTGTGTGAGGCAGGATGCTGGACCAGATGGATGCCTGGTCTGATTCAGCAGGACTGTTCTGACATTCTTATGAAGGCCTCGGCCTTTATGCCCAGGTGTTAGCCCTCCAGAACAACTGGTTGACCATTGTGAGAGATAGGATGCCAAAGCAGATGGACCACTGGTCTGATTCATGTGGCCTCTTCTGAAGTTCTTATGGTGTCTCATAAAGTAAAATATAATGAAAGAAACGAGAATCCAAGGCCCCACGATGAGCAACCCCTTACTTGAGTTTGCCTTGCTGTGGTACACGCAGCCGTTCAACGGAGATGACCTCTGTTGGCTTGTTTCGACTTCTTTTTTGGAATCCTCCAGGTGGCTGATTCCACTGCTTTCCTCTGACGCGGGTGAGTAATCCAAAGAGCCGCTGCTCGATGGGGAAATCTTCAAGAGGTTCTCTTCCTCCTGCCTTGCGGCGTTGGAGATCCGTGGCCATTTGTCCGATCCCTTTTCGGTGGACGAGGACGGCTGGAAGGGACATGGAAAACCAGCCCGTCAGCGTTGCATAGAAGCCCCCCTTTGTTGCAATTGTGCTCGCAATAAAAGTTGTGGATCTATTTAGAGAGCCATCTTCTGACCCAGAGCCCTCTTGGCCTCTTATAATTCAGTTAATAACAATACAAAAAGAGTATTAAAACCATGCAGTAAGGAAAAGCCAGCCAGCAGCAGGCAAGAATAACAAAAGGACAGGTTCTGTTCAGCGGTGGCCCCTCCAGATGATAGAATACCCTCCCCACTGGAGGTTCATCACACCTCCCTCAAGCCCTTCCAGAAATTGTGTTTTTGTCCCACTTGTCTCCTCCCATCTATCCCAGCAATAACTTTTCAACACTGCCATAACGCAGGTCACAGCAATGAGTACATAGTTTCCCAGCCTCCACGTTTCCTGAGGGCCGTTCTGGGAATGCTCTGGGCCTTTCACAACCAGCCATGCTCGGTGCGCCTCCTCTTGGCCGGGAAAGCCGATGACTCATTAAAGAGAAATGTAGGAGAGAAGGACACATTGTGCAGCGCCCTTTGGACGGACTTGAGAGCATGTCCCGAGAAATGGCCCTAGGGATGGTCAGGGAGAGGGAGAGAGGGTATTGCATCCTTGCCTTTTAAGCAGCTGACTAATTTGGATGTTCAAAGGTCATTCGAAATGTGACCCTGGAGCTTCGCCCGTGGAAATCTCGATAATGGTATCTTGTATGATCTAAATCCTGGATTTGTTTGTAGCAAAATGTTCTAATCAGCCTAAGTCTTTCAAGAAACCTCCCTGCATCTCCCAAGAAACCTGCATTTCCCGAGAAATCTCCAACCACCTGCTGCATGGTTTAAATCGTTTGATGGACTGGAGTGTGGGGTGGGCGGGGCAGAGCAGAGCGATCGTGACACAGCGAAACTCACCTGTTTTTCATCCCCAAAGAGTTGCTTGCAGTTAGGAGCTGCCAAAAAAAGAAAACCCCAAGTTGAAATTAACCATGCAACAAAACCACAAATCTATCCCAGGGTACTGAGCCTCAGACCACCTTCGCCTCTCCCAGCTTGCCCCGTGTTTGCCCCTTGCCCCTCAGTGATGCCTTTGGGCTTCCCCTGAGGATGTCTGCAGTTTGGGGGGAGGGACAGTGGATTTTGATTGGGATCTCAGCACATGTGGAGAGGGGGCTTTGACATTCCCTGCAATATTTCCCCAAGCTGAATTGGCTTCAGGAGGACCCTGTTTACCTAGTGTTAGAAACCTAAAAAGCAATTTTTCAGGACATGTGCAGCTTTCAATGGAACATATAATGCCCCCCCCCCCGACATCATTTCAACACAAGGAGAATGGGCACCGGGGAAAATCTAAGCTGGCTTTTTCCACGCCCTCCCACCCTGAACCATATTGGGTCTGCACGGTCCAGGGAAACGCAGAGCTTCGGAACATCCTATCGGAAATAACTTTTGGTGACTCAAATGAATGACCTTCAAAATATCCTATCCTTGTGAAAGACCCTCACAAAGAAAACAAGAATCCCTTTGACTTAAAAAAGGAACGGGTGGGTTAGGTCAAAGGATGGGGGACTAATTGCTGTGGGCAATGTCTGTGTACTTCCCAGGTTTTGTAGATTTCTTATATACTGCCTTCCTTGCAGGAAGGAAGACATTTAGGCCTTTCCATGCAAAGTGTGTTTATGGGGGAGCATCTGGGCGACCCCCATTCATGCATTACCCAGACTTGCCTCAGCAAACTGTTGGTATCATACACCTCAAGGCCTATCAACTCAGTTCATTGCTATTTTCAGTTTCTTTGCAAAAAGACCCCTCTGCCTCTTCCACAACATCCCACGTGGAACTGCCAAATATCTTTTGGGTCCCGGCCCTCCAACGTACCTTTTCTCCAAGAGATGAAACAGCTAAAAGCCCCTATGAACGCAACCAAGAGAAACAGGCTGATCGAAAGGCCTAAAATCGAAACAAAGCGGTGGAGAAGAAAATGAATTTCCACACAAGGCTCAGAAAACACAAGTACTCCTCCTCCTGCCACCCAGAAGTTCAGAAGCAGATTGTTCAATCGCACCACCCAAACAGGGATTTTCTGCATTCTTTTCACTAGTGCATTCCTGTTGGAGGGGCGGGGTGTCCTGTTTCAGGAATATTTTGCTCCCTCTGGTGGTCGATTCGATATTACACCTCTTCATTTGGCTTATATAACGTCCCTCGCTGTGAGGTCTTGGGGCGGTACATATAAACTGCAGGGTTTTATGCCTGCACATTTAAACTGCAGGGTTTTATGCCAGGCATGAAGAGATGTAATACTGAATCGACCACTAGAGGGAGCAAAACACATGCAGAACATACCCCTGCCCCCCAGAAACAGGAACGCACAAGTGAGGAAAAGGTGACTGAAAGCTCTTAAGGCAACTGCCTTATCATTGTGAGCGAGAGAGGTATAAAAAATTATTATTTAAGCCAAGCCCCTAGCAACTCTGCCCTCACTCACCCCCAATGATGTAAGCAATGTCTGTAGAAGGCTTCTGCTGGCTTAGATCCACCCCCACGGTTGGAGTGCTGCTCACGGCGGGCTCCGGAGAGGAGGGCTCCATGCCCTTGACGGTGGGCCGAGGAGAAGCGACGGGGATGCCACCAATGGAGTTCCTGCAAACGGCGTCATGTGTGCTGTTTCCGGGGTGAAGCTCCAGGTCACAACTGCAAAAGAAAAGAAAATCACAGAATAGGTTTTAAGGAAAACGTTAACATCTAGCAGTCATTTATTCGCATGCAACCACCAGCCGTTTCAAAAGGAATTAAAATTAAAACATTTCAAGACGTAACAAGACGTACAACATAGCCCAGGCAAGCCCCAATTCCGTTAGAACTAGGAAGTTCTGGCTAGCATTTGGATTGGAGACCGACAAGAATTAGGGTGGTATTTCCTCCAAGGAACACGAGGAGTCTGCGTCATGATGGCAAAGCCCTTCCAAACATCCCTTGCTTGGCTACCCGACGGTCCTCAGATCTCCTGGCTGTGCTACAGGCGCTATATGATAAATAAATACTCTTATGGCCTGCTGATCAATCTACTAATCAATGGACAGCCACGGCGGCCAGCACAGAGGAGGACAACCCTAGCAGTCAATAGCTTAGCATTTTAATATTCTGCTCGAGGACTCTGGTGGAGTTCTCCAGCCCGCCTGCCGCAGACTGCCTTGCCCCTCCACCTCTCCCCCAAAAGACAGGAAAAGGTCCCCTTGGCTTTCAGTTCCCTTTCCTGTCAGTCTGAGAAAGACAGCGCCTTCTCCGTTAACCCCCCTGCCCTCAAATGATCAGGATGCTCCAAGCACACCTGTGCAAAAACACGCACACCCATGCACAACTTACATCCTGTGGGGCCTGCAGGTGGCGCTGTGAGATTCCACATCGGAAAAGGTGCCCGGTCTGCAGGGCGCGCACTCCACATTTCTGCTTTCCGTGCCTGCAAACATTTCCAGACAATTCACGTTAGCCGTTTGGGGAGCGTTGCGAAGGAAGGAAAACGAGTCAGAACTGATGCTCGGAGGGCCAAGAACACAAGCCAACCTTTATCACCGTTTTTCGGAATACGCCGGGGAGTATTCTTTGAGCTGTCGTGTCTAGGAGGAAAACCACAGCCCTCCTGGAAGCCAGGCTGCTTGGCTGGCTCTCTGCCCGGCGTCTGTTCCTTTCCCACTGCAAAAGGTCCCTGCCCTGCCCTGCCCTTGCAAAAGCCTTTACTGGTCAGTTGGTTTTATCCGTGGAACAAGAGGCAGTGCCCATCTCCTTGGCCTCTGGGAGCTGCAATGCTTGCCTCTCTCAGACCCAAAATGTATTTTCACCCAGCAGCACTGGAAATGTCTGGCCCTGCCAAACATCAGGTTTTTCAGCTCCCCCCAAGAAGTCCCTTGCAGGGGCAGAATGTCCCTTCCACAATGGCCAGTCCTGCACTGTTGATTTCGCCTGAACACTTTGCATTAATACTTTCCCAGGTATGTCCCCAGGTCTGGTTGGACAGGTAAGGTAACAGAGTTCTGGGACTGGGACTCAGATCCCCTGGCACGTGGGGGCATGATCTGGATTTAAATAGGGGGAGCCAAGAGGGGGGGGGGTTTAAGCTGGGGGTGCTAATCTCTGGATGGGGTATGGAGATCTCTCAGAATTCAAAGTGATCTGCAGTCAGCACAGCACAAAGCTGTTTTTTTCCTGGGGAATTGACTTCTGCCATCTGGAAACCAGCCGTCATGGCGGGAGATCACCTGGCCTCACCCAGTAGCTGGCAATCCTAAGGGAGGTCCTCAACACCAAACTGAGGGAGGGAGACTTTGGTTGACGTTCTTCACCCTTTCTCTCTGTTATGTATATGGACAGGATGGTGCTAATATGAACCCCCATGCAAACAAAGGCTTGTTAAAAGGACCAATCACAGACGCTGGACTCTGGACCAATCACTGGGCCATGGTAAGAGTCAATCATAGCTTAGGGGCAAGTTAGATAAGGAAAATCGTGACGCTTATTGAGGGTTCCCAGCCTGAAAGTGCAGTCCGGAGTTCCCCCAGAAATACAGATGATCTCCAGAATAGAGAGATGGGTTTCCCATGGCAGAAGCGGCGGCTTCAGGGGGTTGATGGCATGGCCTCCCACCCTCCCCAAATTCCACCTTCCCCAGCTGCCAGCCCCAAATCAGCAGGAATTTCCCCCGTTGAGTTGGCAACTGCCACACTGCTGCTTCCTCGGTCAGCCTCCTGCGGCTGAATTTAGGTGTTTTAAAAGAAAAGGAAAAAGAGCAATCCCAGATCCTCTAGCATCTGGTTGGGTTTTGTCCCTAGCAGTGTTAAGTCAGTTGGGGTGAGACCATTAAGCCTGTCCCGGAACTCTTGCTAAACAGCGTCCTTTCCCGACCAACCCCTGGAGGGTTTCTGATGTCACCAGATTTCAAATCCGGCTGCCCGAAAGCAAAGGTGATTTCGAAAAAAGGAAAGAGGCTTAAGAAACAGAGAGGCCGACAGCGTCATGCGCCTCCCTCCAACCACCCCATGCGCGGGAAATTCACGTTCTGTACTTTACCTGGTTTTGCTGCTCCGAAGCCTTTGGGGCAATTCTGGTACGGTTGACACTGGGCACACGTATCGAAGACCAGCGAGCTACAGAATTCGTGAGGCGGACACCAACAGTGTCGGTTTTGGGTGCGAGTGCATTCCTGTATCTCCACCAATCCTAATTGGGAAGGAAGGAAGGAAGAAGGTATTGGGGCTTTGGAACGACAGGGGCGAGAGCCCTCACTGCCAGAAGCAAATGAGTAAAAGGAAAAGGCCAAGATTGTTAAGTCAGAGCCTGGGAACATCATGGGAGAGATGGCTTGCAATAGTCATTGCTCTACTCCTACACATACCAGGCTGGTGTACTGGTCAGAGCAGGGGTAGTCAAACTGCAGCCCTCCAGATGTCCATGGACTACAATTCCCAGGAGCCCCTGCCAGCGTTCGCAAGGATTCCAGGAGACCCAGGCAAGGATATCAAGCAAGGATTCCAGGAGACCCAGTAAAAAGGCATACCTGGTTTGCATTTGGGAGAGCAGCCCATGCAGCGGAGAGCTGAGTTTGACCTGTCGGTGTAGGTGTTTTCCTCACACGCCTCGCACTGCGTGTCCATGCTTCCGTTGCAATGGTGACGCACCCGAAAACCTGGAGTGGGGAAGAGGAAATGGTCATGGGGACAGGCTGCAGGAGCTGCTTTTTATTCCTGCAATGCACACACCTCTGCACAACCCAGGCGAGCTAGCCTAACCCCGCCAGAGCTTGGAAGCTAAGCAGGGTCGGCCCTGGTTGGTACTTGGAAGGGAGACCTCCTAGGGATCCCGGGGTCTTTGTGGGGAGGCAAGCAACGGCCAGCCCCCTCTCTTGCCACGAAACCCTTCCATCACTGTGGATCAGGTACAGCTCAACAACAACCACAAAAAACAACTTCAATTTCATTCTACTTGTAATGCTTCCATAGCAGTGGGGATATCCATGTTTTGCATTAGAATATTCGTTGCTAAAAGTTGTACATATTGCATGGTGCACCAAGCAGAGAATCGACATTAACTCCTGGAACACAGAAGGACCAAATACCAGACACGTTTTGCCACTGAAAGGGTCTTTCTCAGTGGTTAAATAAGTTCGAATGCACTGGTACGCTATCGAAATATATAAAGCTAGGGCTTGCTAAATGGGGGGGGGGGGGGGGATAATGAAGATTTATGTAAAATAAGTCTGGTAATTTAAAAAATATATAAGTATTAATATTTATTATTCCCAACTAATAAAAGCCTAGCCTGGATGCCTTGACCGTGGCGACTAATTGTATTTTATGAAAAATATGTTTGGTAATTAAAAAAATATATTTATTAATATTTACTATTCTCAGCTAATATTAGCCCAACCTAGCTACCTTGGGTATGGCGACCAAGTCCCTGTGGTGTTCTCCCAAAGCACGCTGGAAACTTTTATATTTCCGTGCTCTTTGTCACCACTTCTATACCACTGGTTTCTGCCCAGCCTCATTGCCCCACACCCTGTTAATATTAGAAGAAGAAGTTGGTTCTTATATGCCACTTTTCCCTACCCGAAGGAGACTCAAAGCGGCTTACAGTCGCCTTCCCATTCCTCTCCCGACAACAGACACCCTGTGGGGTGGGTGAGGCTGAGAGAGCCCTGATATCACTGCTCGGTCAGAACAGTTTTATCAGTGCCGTGGCGAGCCCAAGGTCACCCAGCTGGCTGCATGTGGGGGAGTGCAGAATCGAACCCGGCATGCCAGATTAGAAGTCCGCACTCCTAACCACTGCACCAAACTGGCTCTCTTTTCCGGCTGTCTTTATTATCCGGCTGTCCTTAGTTTGTGTTTGCTTTTCCCCTCGCACAAGCGAACGTTTCATGCGCTGGCCGACAAACACAGCACCAGATTTTGGCCCTCTGATTTTCGAGAGTAAAACTTTTATCCCTTTGGCGTTCTCTGGACGGGTCCTGCTCGTCCGGTCATTGCTCCCTTCCAAGTTCTAAAACAGGAAACCCAACAATCACACTTGACGGTTGCTGGAGGAGGGGGGGGGGCAGCGCTGGCTTCCTGTTGTCGAGCCGAATCTCGGGAGCCGAGAGCAGCCGCCGAAGATGACAAGCAAAGGAAACCAGATGGCTCCAAGCAGATTTGAGGGCTCCACACCCCGACGTCTCCAGATAGGGGCTTGGTCGGCAAAATCAAATGGAGTGGGGATTGCTGGCTTCTGCCATTCTCAGCATTGCCAACATCCAGGCGGCACCTGGAGACTTCCTGGAATTACAATCCATCCCCAGGCAACCGAGATCAGTTGTCCAGGGGGAAATAGCAGCTGGCGAGGGTGGGGTCTAGCAGAGGTGGCCAGACTGTGGCTCTCCAGATGTCCATGGACTACAATTCCCGTGAGCCGCTGTTGGTGCTGGCAGGGGCTCATGGGAATTGTAGTCCATGGACATCTGGAGAGCCACAGTTTGGCTACCGCTGGGCTATGGTATTGTGCCTGCTGAGGCTGCTTCCCAAATCTCCAGGAATTTGCACATCTCTGGACATGAGCAGGACTGTCAGGGAAGAAGATTTAAGCTTCCACATGCCTCGCTTGGCTTAGCGGATGGAAATCAAGCCATCTACGCTGTGGTTGCCACCTAGGACAGGGAGAAGAAACCATATATTTTGAAAGGCAGCCTTGCCGTGCCCTTTAAATCGCTGACCCTGGTGTGGAGAGTCCAGTTTCCATTAACAAAACAAAGGAGAGGGGACTTGAAGGGTTAAATTCCCGTTTCCGGTTGGGCAAGGCCCGATCCCAAGCACAGCAGAGCCGAGCTGCAGGAGGGTCATGGCAGCTGATTCATGCTGTTTGCTGTACGACAGCTGGACTCAGAGGTGCTCCCAAAACAGTTGCATGCTGTAAGTTAAACCAGTCTATTTTTGGCCGGTCTCCTTTGTCCAGCCGGCTGCTGCGTGAACTATAGAGCGAAGGAATCTTTTGTGGCTTGGAGCATTTCTTGTGTTATTATTTTTCCCCCCTGTGGTTAACAGAATGTTTGGCAGTATTTGACCCCTGCCCACCAACATGCACAACAGAAAGGAAAACAGGAACAGTCAAACAAGGATAGAGGCGAAGGGGTCGGCAGAGGGCAGGGGTAGTCAAACTGCGGCCCTCCAGATGTCCATGGACTACAATTCCCATGAGCCCCTGCCAGCGAATGCACTGGCAGGGGCTCATGGGAATTGTAGTCCATGGACATCTGGAGGGCCGCAGTTTGACTACCCCTGGCTTAGTGCTTAGTGGCAGGACATGGTTTTCTCACTTTCACAAGCAAGAGAGAGAGAGAGAGAAATCCTCTTTCCCTCTCCAAAGGTACCCTGAAACGTAACTCTGGGCTCTGTCCCAGTTTCAGACTTTTGCATGAACACAGTGGCAGGTACCTTACCTGGTGGACAGAATCGACAACACCTGCGGGCGGTCTGATTATAGTACTCATTGTCCGGGTCCTGGCACCGGCTTGGGTTCTTGAGTCTGGATGACAGCGAAGGGACCTGCTGAAATCAGAGGAAAAGTCTCGTTAGCTCTTTGGGTTATTCCCGTCGCAGTGAGGAAAACAAGGGCCGCTGACGTGCGTGGCTGCAGGGGCGTGTTTTTTTCTACAGGGCTTCCTCTTGCCTAACAAAGAAACCTCAGAGGAGCCCTGCTGAATCAGGCCGGTGTTCTATAGCTACGTTGCCCTACAGCAGGAGTGGCCAAACTGAGATTCTCCAGAGGTCCATGGACTACAATGACCATGAGCCCATGTTGGCAGGGGCTCCGGGGAATTGTAGACCAAGGACCTCTGGAGCGTCAAAATTTGCCCACCCCTGCCCTTGAGAGCCAACAAACATGGCACAGAGAGAACTGATGCTGCTTCTCCCCCCCTCCCCCTGGCAGTGGTATTCTGAAGTTTCATGCCTCTACATGGCTTGCTTTGACACAGGCTGGTTAATGCACTTTCCATTCAATTCCATTCAAATGATTGCTAAAGTGCGTAGAAAGTGCATGATCCGACATGCAGGAAAAGCAGCCAGGGTCGAGCTTCCCTCCAGCAATCCTTCGTAGACTGCACCGAAAGTGAATTATCCAGCGTTTGTCTAGAGGTTCCCTCTTGTGACTAAGAGGAAAAGCTAGATGGGCACTTTCTAGCACGTGCCCTCATGTACTTTCTATGCACTTTGTTTCCAAGTTGATTTCCCCGCGGATGAACGTGAGTCTTCTTGTAGTCGCTGGCAGAGAATGCCACCGCTTAAATCCCTTCAGGACTAAATAAATCTTCTCTTTAATCTGGCCCGAATCTATTGCTCATCAGCATCACTGGGTGCCACCCTTATGGTTGCCAACGTCTTCTTTGGACTTCTTTGGAAGATGGGTGCTATGGCATGACCCCCCCCCCCCTTGAACTCCCTCCCCTCCCCAAATCCTGCTTTTCTCAGGCTCCACCCCCTCTCCCTAAACAAGAAGAAGAAGAAGAAGAGTTGGTTCTTATATGCCGCTTTTCCCTACTTGAAGGAGGCTCAAAGCGGCTTACAGTCGCCTTCCCTTTCCTCTCCCCACAACAGACACCCTGTGAGGTGGGTGAGGCTGAGAGAGCCCTGATATCACTGCCCGGTCAGAGGTCAAATCATGAGGTAGCTCCCAACCCAGAGCTGGCACCCCAGCACCATCCCAAGTTCTACTATTATGGGAGAAAAGGTTCCTCTTTGAGGAATATCATGGCACCGAAATGGACCGCTTTCCGCACTGTTTATGAGAACCCAAACAGATGTGACTTGGGAGCATACCGATTAACCCTCTAATTTTTTAAAACTTAAATATGGCACACGGGGGCCCTCCAATCCGAATGGCTGCGGGAAAGAGAGAAAGAAAACACCTTCGAAGAGTTTTAAAGGGGAGGTCAGCTGTAGAGGTCCCTGCTCCACCCAAAATGGGTACAGCCTGGCAGGAGAGCAAGAGGGGCAGGCAGGAATGGGGTGGGTGAGAGCCGTCATTTTCACACCACTCACTTCTCCTGCCACCATCTGGAAGCAGCCCTCCAGCGACACCTCCCCCCCCCCAAACACACACACACACACACACACACAATGTCAGGATGAATGCTGGGAGGGGTATGCATGAGAGCAACCTGCACGACCCTTCCGGTAGAACTTGACTGAACTCGTGCGCTTACTTATGCACGAGGGAGACGATGCCACAACAGCCCCACCAGAGCAAGTCAGCCGGATAAGCCTCCCGACCTTAACAAAGTGCTTATTCAGAAACAGCGCTCCGTGAACACCGCACCGCGTGCGCCAGCAGAGGTGACGGCAGGAAAAGATCCCTCGCCAAGATGTCGAGAAACTTTATTAGCGCAACTTGGCTGGTTCTTCCGACAGCCTGCTGCTTTGAAGGATTCTAACGCAGGAAGAAAGCCAGGCCAAAACCTGACGCTTAGAAATATCCTGCTTCTGAACTTTATCGCAAATCTCACCGCCATCTCATTGTGTCTGCTCTCCGACAGGAAAGATAAGCATCGGATGCTTGGCCGCAGCAAATACCCTTTAAGTGGCTTATTTAATCACCGTTTCAGAACAGAAATGAGGGGGGAGGGGGGGAATAGGAAGTCTCCCTCGATCCTCGGCAATGATATGGCAGCTTTTGGGGAGGAAAATTACTTCTTTGCAGACCTTAGCCGTAAATGTTTGTTTGGAGGAACCAGGAAATGTGGAACATGCAGTTCAGTCTTAAACATGTTTCCTCTGAAGTTAAGTTCTGCTTTGTTCCATGGGACTTACTCCACGGTTAGCAGGTATAGGATTGCCACCTGAGCAGTATTACTGTAAAACAGAGCTGTGAGAAGGCTGGGGTAAACGGGTGGCATAGACAGGGGTCCACTGTAGCCCATGGCCCAGCAGAGGCCTTCCCGTTAACTAGAAATGTTTGATCTCCCTGCTCCTGTGAGGAATGGGGACTTATCCCTGAGGCAGGGCTGGTCCCAGCTTTTTCCCCAGGGCCCGTCCAAAGCCAGAGTCACTGGTGGGTTTGCGGTTGTCTGTCGGGTCAGATGCTGAGAAGCACGGGGAGTCAGGGAAGGTTTGAGCTAGCCAAAGTCAGGCCACTGGAGTGCAAGGGCCAGGCAAGGAATGGGAGAAGCAAATCAGGGGAGCCAGAATGCTTCAAGCTGGATTTACTCCTAGTAGCCCATCTTAGCATGATGTTAGCGGCTCTCCCCCCCTTTATCAGTATTCAAACTTCACTGTTGTTTTCATAACTGTGTGCCTCAGCTAAGCTTCTTCCTCCTCCACTAATGAACCCACCTGCGAACCTGCATACCCCTAGACCAGGGGTAGTCAAACTGCGGCCCTCCAGATGTCCATGGACTACAATCCCCAGGAGCCCCCGCCAGCATTCGCTGGCAGGGGCTCCTGGGAATTGTAGTCCATGGACATCTGGAGGGCCGCAGTTTGACTACCCCTGCCCTAGACTCATCCCACTTATTAAAAAAAAAACTTTAAATGCATAAGCAGTACTGGAGCTTGTACACTCATGAAGGGGGAAGGTGTGTAGTGAGAGGAACGACGCCAATACGAGTGGTTGAGGTGGGGTGGGGAAATGGTGAAGGGAGAGGGAAATCCAAGGGAATCTGTAGGCATTTGAATTACTCTTGGCTGAAAAGTGAAGCAAGGGAGGAAACACCGCAAAACCACTCTCGGAAAAACCCGGGAAACAGCAATTGGAAAGCAAACCGAGTGCTGAAGGGAGAAATATCAACACAGAACAAAAAAATAAGACCCAACAGACATATACGGTGAAAGTAAGGGAAAATACCCATGCATAATTGGCCTAAGTTTCTCAGCATCTCGGTGAGAGGTTTCTGCCTGCCCGTTCCACAGTAACCCTTGCTTAGTGGCCAAGAACTGACAAGACCAGGCTACCCTGGGCCATCCAGGACACAGCATATGTGTGTGTGTGCATTAAAAACGAGCAAACACTTTGCATAGGAAAAGCACCAGAGCAATGCAAAACCACAGCGTCTGCAAATGTGACCCGGCTGCGTTTCCGAACGAGAAGCCCTTAGCGAAGCCGAACCTTCTGAGGAAGGAAAATAAATTCTGCCACTTTGCAAATTATTTTTAGGTCGGCTCTCTTTGTGGTTTAATGCCAATCGAGAACCTCAACTGCAGTCAATCTCAACGAACCAAAGCGAGAAACACCCTGCCCTGCAGGGTTGTCTAATGCCTTGAAATCTACCGTTCAAAGACCAAGGGAAATAAGACAGACCACATCTTTGAAAAAAATATATATCCTGTGGGTATTGTTTTCCATCAGTGCTTTATCTCATCTGCCGCAGCCTCTTATCGTAACGGAAGCAAACAAATGTGAGCTCTTCTGAGATTCTCCGGTCGTTTTTTTTTGGGGGGGGGGGAGCAGCAAGAAAGGTCCACTCACCCCTTCCTGACTGAGCATCGAGGGCATGGTTTGTTTCCAGCTCAGAACACCGGAGATGTGGGATTTGCGTGCTTTGATTCCACCCATTCACGTGCAAATGTAACTGCTGCAGCAAACTGGCTCTCAGCATTAAGCCCATAATGACTTCCAGCTTAGGGTTTCCAGCTCAGGGCTGGGAAATACCTGGGGGGTGGAGTTTAGACGGAGTGGGGTTTGGAGATGGGAAGGGACCTCAGCAGGCTAGAATGCCATACAGCAGGGGTGGCCAAACTGTGGCTCTCCAGATGTCCGTGGACTACAATTCCCATGAGCTGGCAGGGGTTCACTGGAACTGTAGTCCATGGTCATCTGGAGAGCGATAGTTTGGCCATCCCTGTCATACAGTCTACCCTTCAAAGCAGCCATTTTCTCCAAGGGAGCTGATCTTGGTCACCTGGAGGTCAACTCCAACCACAGGAGTTCTCCAGGTGCTACCTGGAGGTTTCAGATAAGAGAAAAACGAAATCAGCAGGCCAAAATGTTAAGTCTCACAGCCGTTCTTGTTTGGTGTATGAATCATATCACTTCTGGGCAATCAGAACGGGCTCCCAGGTATATTTTCCCCCGTTTTCAAATACTTCTTCAACGATTGCCGCTGCAGAGTCTGTAATCCATTTAACAGTAAATTAAGACGTATCTCTCGGCTTAAAGCTGTCTATCTTGAGGCAATTTTACTCCTCCGTGCCCTTGAAGAAGTATGAAAACGGGGGAAAATATACCTAGGAGCCCATTCTGATTGCTCAGAAATTATATGGTTTATACACCAAACAAGAGTGGCTGAAACTTATTTTGGCCTGCTGATTTCGTTTTTCTCTTAGCTGCTACCTGGAGGTTGGCAACCCTTGTTCCTAGGGGGCGGCCTGAACACCTCCACTTTAATTGACCAAATGAAGACCAAATGAATGTTTCGGCTGAACATTCCGGAAAGGCCGCTGCACAGAGGTGTGAGCCCCCCCCCCCCCCAATATCCTGTCTGTAAACGTGGCACACCTCAAGGGTCTAAAAGGAAGAACAAACTGAACCCAAGACGGGGAGGGGAGGGGTGTGGAAAGAAAAAGTCACACCGAACATGGCGTGGAAGCCACAGTGACAAAGCCACCCACTCTCTGACATCAGGGCCTACCACTGTGGAAAAAATAATAATACAGAACAGTGTTTTTCTTTTTACCCCGTCTTGTCCACAGCAGGAACTTGTGAAAAAGAGGAACTCGTCTACAGCAATTTGACTTGAAAAAGGACTATCCAGCCTGTGGGCTGAAGATGAAGCACTAACCGGGTCAGGCAGCATGAAGTGGTAGAGTCCTGCAGCAGAAGCACAGACTGTCCCACTCCCTACTGGGGGTGAGGAATAAAAATTTTAATCCCCTTTGGGGTTGGGGCTTGTTTTTTTTTAAGTAGAACGTTAGAACAACAAAGGGCAAATTGAGCTTTTCTCCCTTTCAACCTATTTTTCTTCCCAATGGGACTTACAACACTGTTCCCACCTCCTTTTTATCCTCACAGCATCAGTCTTGTGATGTAGACTAAGCTGAGAGGCAGTAAATTGTCAAAGGTCATGCAGTAAGCTTCCATGGCAGAGCAGGGATTTGAATGCTGGATACTAAGAACATCAGAAGAACCCTGTTGGCGCAGACCAGTGGTCCTTCTAGTCCAGCATCCTGCCTCACACAGTTCCCCTGGAGGGCCAACAACAGGGCAGAGTGGCCGAGGCCTTCATAAGAACATCAGAAGAGCCCTGCTGGGTCAACCATCATCTTGTCACACAGAGTGGCCAGCTAGTTCCTCTAGAGCAGGGGTAGTCAACCTGTGGTCCTCCAGATGTCCATGGACTACAATTCCCACGAGCCCTGCCAGCATTTGCTGGCAGGGGCTTGTGGGAATTGTAGTCCATGCACATCTGGAGGACCACAGGTTGACTACCCCTACTCTAGAGATCCAACAAAAGGGCATAGAGGCTGAGGCCTTCCACTTATGTTGCCACCTGGTGTACTGCCTGGTCACATGGGCTAGTAGCCACTGATAGAGCTGTCCTTCAGGAATCCATCCAATCTCCCTTTTAAAGCTATTCCTGTGGCCATCACTCCATCCTCTGACATCCCAGTCCACCTTTTAACCATCACTCTCTGAGTAAAGAACGATTTCCTTTTGTCCGTCCTGATCTATCTGCTCACCAGGTTCTCTGGTTGCCCCCGAATCCTAGTATTTTGGGGTTGGGGGAAAAACCTGGTGTCTCCTCTAAACCAGGGGTAGTCAACCTGTGGTCCTCCAGATGTTCATGGACTACAATTCCCATTAGCCCCTTCCAGTGTTTGCTGGCAGGGGCTCATGGGAATTGTAGTCCATGATCATCTGGAGGACCACAGGTTGACTACCCCTGCTCTAAACCACACAATCCCAGATTTTTCAACCCTTCCTTTCCGCGCGTAACTCTTGCAACACGCTGGCTCTTTCCAATTTGGTTAAATGTGGAGGAGCATTTTTTAAAAAGGCATTTGGAAGTGGCACAGTCCATTTTACCGTAGCAGGACTGTACCGCCCTGTTCTTTCGCCTGCGTAGACGATGACAGGAAAGAACAGACACAAATCGGCTGAGCTGATTCTGGAGAACCCACCCCAGAAGGTGACTAATTGCGAGACCACGCTGTTACTCAGAGAGGAATTTCTGACCCCCTTTGCCCCAAATGTCACTCTGGTGGGGAAATCCCACACAAAAGCTGATTCTCCAGCTAGGCATATGGGATAAGACTTCAGTACAGCAGGAAGAATGTGTTTATTCCCACAATGCACCATGAAGTTGCAGAGGTCAATGTCGAGAGGCTGCAGCCTCTTGGGAATACTTGTGTGTGGTTCTTATCAACCCACCACCCACACACAATATTGAAAAGCTAGGGAAAAAAGGAAAGAAAGGCTTCCCCAAATGATCAAGCTGCTGGAGTACCATGAGGAGGGGCTATAGCCCAAGGGGAGAGCATCATCTTGGCACGCAGAAAGCCCCAGGTTCAATCCCCGGCATCTGTGGCTTAAAAGAAGGATTGGACGATAGAAGAAGAGTTGGTTTTTTATATCACGCTTTCCACTGCCCAAAGCAGCTTACAATCACCTTCCCTTCCATGACAGATGCCCTGTGAGGTATGTGGGGCTGAGAAAGCTCTGACAGGACCGCTCTTTGAGAACAGCGCTATCAGGGCTGTGATGAGCCCAAGATCAGCCAGCTGGCTGCATGTGACATGAAAGACCTCTGCCATGTGCCCCAGGAAAGCCAATCCCAGCCAGCCTGAACAGACCATGCTTTCCCTGAGTGCATAAGGGTCCAATGCAGTGAAAGGCAACTTTGTGGGTGAGTCTCTTCCCTGTGCTTCAAGGGTTTCCAAGGGGGAAGTCAATTGAGAGGCAGAGTGAGGAATCTGATAAAAGCAGAGAATTCTTGGAGGAAGAATTCCCCCATAATGCTAAGAGATGGTTAATGAAAGGGATTGATGGTAAATTCAGGACAGCCCCCCCCCCTTCCCAGAAACCTTCACATCATTATTTTTTTTCACCTAAATTTCATTACTATGTAAAACTTGCTGCCAAAAGATACGGCGACGGCCTCTGTGTTTACGAAAGGGAGAGACATGGAAGGAAACTCGTCTCTTAGCAGCTCCAGAAACACCAGGAGCACGTGAAAACAGCACAAGCAAACCGAAAACAGGTTCGTGTGGGCCATCAGCAATGGACAATCCATGCCAATAAGCAAATCAATACTATATCTCTATTAAAGACTCTTATTTATTCTACTTCCAAATCTTAGCAACCCAAGACGGAAACTCTTCCGAGGAGAAAACATTCACTGAGCGCTGTTTTCTTCTCGGGTTGCCAAGATCGGGCTGTAGAATAAATAAAGAGTCTTTAATAGATGTTCTTCGCAGGCCGCAGCTGTTGTGTGGCTTTCTGGTTTGCTGCTGGTGACTCGCCTTTGCGTACGGCAATTTCCGAGGCCCTCCAAAACACACCAAAAGACGGTAAACGTGAGAGTCACACCTAGGAGAAAGGTCTGACTCAACGCTTCCTGTAAGGCATAGGACTGCCAAATCCCGTCCTCCAGTTAGTCAGTGCGGGGGCAGAAGAGGGGGTAGAGGCCAGAGTGCGAAAGAGACCCTGGTACTTCTGATCAGCAATAAACAGAGAGAGAGAGAGAGAGTGCAGCTGGCTGAAGAAAGCAAACATTTCATTTAAAAGGGGAAGGTTCACGGATATGAGCGGCACGCAGAGTGGAGATTAGAACATTTAAAAAAGAAACCTTTTCCCCATTACAAAGCTACCCATTGAAAACTAAAAACCAGTGTAGCGTCATGCTTTGAGCCGTGGACCCTTATCAGGAGAACTGGGTTTGTCTCCCCACTCCTCCACATGCAGCCAGCTGGGTGACCTTGGGCCAGTCACAGTTCTCTCAGAGCTGATCTCGCAGGCCAGTTCTGTTAGAACTCTCTCAGCCCCATTACTTCACAGGGAGTCTCTTTACTATTACTGTAAACCGCCCTGAGCTGCTTGGAGGGTGGTATAGATATGTAACAAAATAAATAAATCTACACGGAAGTATAATGTTGGAGTCAAAGCAGTAATTGCATTACAAGGGACCAGGGGGGTTTGACGGGGCAACTGGGAAGGCGTTCTCAACCATATGAAACTGCAAACTGGCAAAATAGCTATGGATTTATATTGCCGCCTACAACAAACAGCCCATGAAGCTATATTATGGGTCATTCGTTAAAGAGAGAGGGAAGTGTGAAATCAGGGAGGGGTGGGATTTAAAATTTCCATGGTTGGAAGGTTTGCAATTAAGTGGGGAGGGGGGGGGAGTTTGCAAAACCAGATGATTTGGGGGCAGGGTGCGAATGCCAGCTTATTGTAGCAAAACAAAACAGGAGTCCTCGGTGTCCCTTGAAGGCAAACATTGAGTCCAGTGTAAACTGTGACTCATGAACGCACAGAATGCACATTTAAGGTGCCACCGGACTTCCGCTTCGTCTAGCAAACCAGTGAAAACACAAAGTTTCATAAACAGATTTCTAACATGTTTTTTTCTTTTTTTCCCCCTCCTGGCAAACGGCAGCCCCAAGGGAGCTACAATTCCAGCTCTCAGCTCAGCCATACATTTCCTCCCCTCTCTGTCTCTGCCCCAAACCTGCCAGGTGGGTGAAACGGCTGTCCTATCATACGAGGCTGTTGTAAAAAATTACGAGTAAAAAATTACGAATGTGGAAGCATAATGCCAGTACAGAGTATCACTGAAGAAAACACAGATGGGACCATAGGATCCACAACGGTGCTCTGTTTGGGCTTTGGAAATCTCCTTTCTGGAACCCGCACCTTTCAAATCCCTACGCTTTGTTCTCAGGTTTTTAATCAACAAACTGTGTCCAACATCAAGCATTTCATTTATACTTCCAAGTAACCCTTGCAATCATGGCTAGCTGCTTTGGATCTATCAAAGACACCTTGATTTGGCACGCAAAGGGGCGCTGGTTCAATCCCTGGCATCTCCAGACAAAAGGATCGGACAGAAGGTGATGGGGAAATCTTTGCCTGAGACCATGGAGAGCTGCTGACAGTCTGAGTTGGCAATGCAGACTGTGCCAGACCAAGGATCTGATTCAGCCGAAGGCAGCTTCATGTGTGTTCATGTATGTTTATGTGATGCACATTTGGGACAAGGGAGAGGGGGGGGAAGGCATTTTACAGTGCTGCTAATGAGGTCTTGGACGATCTTGAGGTTTTGGTGAGAAGTTTTAACCGAAAATGTCAACTCAGTCCTCAGCAGCAGCACGCTGGGCAATCCAAAGGGTTACGCAAGCAGACCCGCCCACTCAGTCACGTGAAGTTATGTACGCCCCTGCAGCGTGGGAATGCAGAAGGTCGACTGGCTGCCGAAAGGACATCGTAAGATGGAAAGTATTAGGACAGATATTGGGGGGGGGGGGGTTGCAAGACTCATAATGACACTGCATAAACCTTGGCGTCCGATTCAGTTCTTGGTCACCCTGCCTCAAATATCATAGGAAGTCATAGGGCTAGGAAAAATCAGGGCAGCTTAAAGCAGGCCAGTGCGGTGTCTGGTGGGTGGGTTTGATTCCCCACTCCTCCCCATGTAGCCGGCTGCACGACCCTGGCTGACCCTGGGCCTCAGCCTCACCTACCTGACAGGATTGTTGTGCAAAAGGAACGGGACCTGAATACAGAGCCCAGGGCTCCTCAAAAGGAGGGAGGGGTGAAGTAGAAATAAACACACACACCTGTGTAACTCACTTTGATGTTGGCACATCCCCCAAACCCCTGAAAGTGGCAAACAACCCAGATTGGTACAGAGGCTAAGAACAGTGGCTTCCAGCTGGATTTGATTCCCTGCTCCTCCTCCACATGCAGCCAGCTGGGTGACCTTGGGCTAGCCCCAGTCCTGTTAGCACTGTTCTCACACAGCTGTTCTGGCAGAGCTCTCTCAGCCTCCTCACAGGGTGTCTGCTGTGGGGAGAGGAAAGGAAGACTCCTTCGGGTAGCAAAAACCTACAACTACAAAAACCAACTTCTTCTCTCCCTAGATTTCAGCGTCACCCCCTTAACAGGTGCGGGCCAGGTGCCCCATGGAGGGCCAGTTTGGCTAGGGCGCTGCTTCCCTTCTATCCCCTTGCAGTGCCTATACTTAAAACCCCCATGAGCGCCTACGCTATAGGTTTGGGGACTAAACGGACAGCCAGAGGCAGCCCACGTTGACTCCGGATTGTCACCCTTGGACAGGTATTCCCTTAGCCCAGGGGTAGTCAACCTGTGGTCCTCCAGATGTTCATGGACTACAATTCCCATGAGCCCCTGCCAGCGTTTGCTGGCAGTGGCTCGTGGGAATTGTAGTCCATGATCATCTGGAGGATCACAGGTTGACTACCCCTGCCCTAGCCAACACAGTGGACCCTCCACATCCGACCGGCCCAGCGCGGAGGGCAGCCCCCTCCCCTCCCCTCCCCTCCCCTCCCCTTCCACGCGTGAGCCTCTGGAGGCATCGCGCCCTGGCGGGGGGTCGCCCACATCCCCAGGCGCCGCGCGCTCCCGCCCTCCCCCCGCCCGGGAGGCTGGCAACCCCCTCCTCCGCGGCCCCTCGCCCACCTACCTGCGCCTCCAGCAACAGCAGCCAGGGCAGCGCCGAGCAGAGCAGCTCCAGGGAGCGGTGGCGACGCGTCCTGCCCATCTCGCCGGCCTAGCGCGGAAAGCGAAAGCGGCGCTGCGGGGCCAAGGAGGCGAGCCCGAAGGGGCGGTCTCCGGTGGGGTCCGCCCGCCTGCGAGCTGCCGAAGTCCGGGCGGCCGAACGTGACTCGGAGCATGGAAGGGCGGGGAGGCACAGATCCGTGCTTGGCAGCGCGTTTGCTTCCGCGCGCCGGCCTACCTCGCGGGGTCGCTGTGCGGGGGAAACGGAGGAGTGGAGATTGAAGCGCGCCAATTTATTCCTTGGAAGAGGAACGGGATTAGCGGAGACTGAATAAGTAGCTTCTGACTAGGGTCGCCAGCTCTGGGCTGGGAGGTTCATTCGGTTTGGGAGGGGAACCACTGGAGAGAGGAACGGGTGCCGGGGAAGGAAGGGACCTCGGCGGGGCATGAGGCCACAGAGTCCATCCTCCAGGCGTTTTAATGGATTGCTGGCCTTTTGAGAGCGGCTGTAATCCCAGGAGATCTCCTGGCCACACCTGGAGGTTGGCAGCCCCCCCCCTCTCCATCTCCATCTGTCTGCCAAGGGGGCCAGGGATGGTGCAGGGGAAAAAACTTTACAAATCTATTTCTATTGAAGTTTTTCAAATTTGGACCATTGTTCTTTAAACGGAAAACTTTTTTCCCCGCACCAGTGCTGGCTTTCCCTGCCGTTTCCCTATTCTGATGTTGCCCGAGGGACCTGATGAAGCACGCTCTAACCCACACTGCTTTAGCCGTGCCATAGCCTACCCTGCAGGGAGGAAGCAATTCTGGAAATGGGGTGGTTCAATAACCCTCCTGTTCTCCTTCCCCAAGAGCTGCATTCTGCTAATTATCCCCAAACTTCATGTCACCCCTTCCTTGCTTCCTTGCTTCCTTCCTTCCAACTTATGAGCACCCCCGGGGGGGGCATTGTGGCTCTCCAGATGCCCATGGACTACAATTCCCATGAGCCCCTGCCTGGCAGAGGTTCATGGGAATTGTAGTCCATGGGCATTTGGAGAGCCACAATGGGGCCACCCCTGCAAAGTTTACACGGCCGGAGAGATTCAGTGGTGGTTGGCCACTGCTTGTTTCCCCATAGGCCTCGCAAGCAATTCACAGTTTCATAAATACTAGAAATAAACACCCCCCCCCCAGGTCAACAACCCCACAATCGCAGGCTGTTGGTGGCCGCTTCCACTGTTTGCTGGCGCCAGTTCCTTCGCCCGGACTTCTCCGCTTGACGTCCACGTTTGTGGGACGGGTGCTCGTCCTTGGGCACACTTCTCCAAATGGGCTTCCTCAAGTGGAAATTGGCCAAGAGGAGACAGGGGAAGGAAACGAGGCTGACGAAAACCTGCTGGCGGCCATCGGGCGTCCTCAAAAACGTGCACATGACCCACTGAAGACAGGCGTCCGCTCTGTTGCAAGAGAGTTATATTTCCCCAGCCCTCAACTAGGGCTGCCAGCTCTGGGTTGAGAAATACCTGCAGATTTAGGGGGCGGGGTCTGAGAGCAGTTGTGATAGCAGGAGGTCCCCAGGCAGTGAGAAAGGTCCGCACCCACAGCATCATTTAGCAAATGCTGGACAAAAAAGGTTATCCTCATCTTCACAAACACAGGAAAACGCAAATTCCATCTAATGGCGCATGCTGTGCGCGTCAGGCTACCACTGGGTGGGCCTTGGTGTTTTCCAAAATTAACACTGAGGCAAAACTCCTCTGGAGGAAACAGTTCCGTCAGAGAGCAGACTCTGTCTTTGGGACTGTCCTAGTGGCGTCCCTTCTCCGCAGAGCTCGCTCCCCTTCTCAGCCTCTGCTCTCCCCTGGCGCCATCTCTAAATCTGCCGGAATTTCCAAGCCAGAATTGGCAACCCCTCCGCGCACCGCTGAAGCACACAGACCCTCCGCCCCTTTTGAAAGATGCATGATGCACAGAAACAAAATCAGTCACCTGTGACTCATAGATGCACCTTAAGTCCTGCAGGCTCAGTGAACAACACAGAAAAGGGGATGGAGCCTGACCCCGCACCATTTCACTGATGTAAAATGATCCATGGGGGGAGGGTCTATTTGGAAACCCACAGGTGCTGGAGGTCAGGAAGTAGCTGGAGGTGGGGGCTGCCTCATTTTCTCCATGTGCATTTCAATCACTTGCCAAACGGCAGGGGTGAAGAGAGCCTTCTTGGGCTATGCAGAAGGATTCTCCAGCTTTAACTTAAGGTGCCTTCTCTCATCTCAACACAAGATGGCAAAGTGGTCTCACCTGAACTGCCTGGTTGGCAGGTAAACCGACAGAGTCATTTCATTAGAAGTGACCCCAATATCAGGACCAAATGACCCCCCCCTTTAAAAATCTCCAGTATCCAGCCTGGCCTGAAGGGAATTCACCTACCCTCCCACAGTGGCAAATCAGCAATTCCCTAGTTATGCAAGAAAGGGCAACAAGAGACAAACCCTGGCACATCCCTTTCTGCCCACCCACTCACCATCTGCCTAAGTTCATAAAAATCAGCCTTTCTGTCAGACGACTCTCTAGCCTCTTCTTAAAAACTTCCAAAGATGCAGGACTAGAGGGAGCAGCAGGGCCAGAGACGTGTTAGAAACACAGCTCAGAAAGGCCATGAAATGAATAAATAGTTTTTGCATTATTTTTAATGTAAAAATATATATTGAAAAAAAAATGTGGATTCATAACGGGTTTAAATCCGAGGTTAGGAGTAGCATAAGTATGGTTCGGATCTGGGAGTGGATCGTTTAAGGCAGGGGTAGTCAACCTGTGGTCCTCCAGATGTCCATGGACTACAATTCCCATGAGCCCCTGCCAACGCTGGCAGGGGCTCATGGGAATTGTAGTCCATGGACATCTGGAGGACCACAGGTTGACTACCCCTGGTTTAAGGAACGATTAGGAAAGGCCATCCGATGTACAAATATCCCCCACCCCCGTTTTTTTTTTCCATGTAAAAATTCATGTTAAAAGATGTGGATTCATACTGGGTTTATTTTAGGGTTAGGGCCTTGACGGGGCGCAGTGAGATGCTTATTGCGTGATATCCCTTTGAGTTTTCCGACTGTGGGGGAATGCCTGGGGGGGGGGCGGGGGAGCACGAGGAGATATCACGCTGGTTCTTGCAACATTTGCTGTTCCCCTTCCCCATTCCTTTCTCTGTTCTTCCCTCTTTTATTTCCTGGGTGGCCTTGTATCACTGTTTCGTTTTTTTTCCCCCTGTGCTACTTTTCAAATTTAATATGCACAAATCTTCCCGTCTTTTTTATTTCCATTGTTCTGGTTGCCCAGATTGGGGGAGCCTTCAGAGGCGGCAAAGAGAGAGGGATATTGCTGTAGATTAAAAATATGCTCAGCGATTTCAAATCACTCCCCTGCTTTCTTCCTGATTTTTCCGGTGGGAAGAGCCCTGACGTTCTATGGAAACAGTACAGTATTGTGTGTCGATGTTCATTTGTGTAGTGGTTGTCATTTCAAAAAAGCTGTCAGCTCCTTAAAGGGAAGTTGTCGAAAAGGACTTAAAAGAAGCACAATAAAATCAGAGTCTCATTTCTGAAAGCTGTCGAGGTTTGGGTCTCTGAGCTCGTGGATTGAAGATCTAAACAAAATCAGAGTCCAGGGGCACCTTTAAGACCAACAAAGATTTATTCAAGGCGTGAGCTTTCGAGAGCAAGCACTCTTCCTCAGACTAATTGAAGATCTGTCCCGTGTGAGTTGTGAGATGTCAGTGTCCCTTTCAGGGTCTGAGTTGCATTCCCTATGGGGTAGGCCGGGGCAAATCCCTTGGGGATTTCCCTTCCCTGGGTCAGAGAGCGGTTCGAAATCCAGAATCTGGGCTAGCCAATGGCCTGAAAGGGCAGCAGGTGATATGGCCGGACAAATGCTGGACAGCCGGCACATAGAGCATCCCGAATTGTTGCTAAAGACGGTTAGATTTCCTCTTGAGAAGGTCTACCGGGTCACAAGTGCGCATGGACCGTGGAGAAAACGAACGTGATCCGTGTTGGCTGAGTTTCAATTTGCAAAGTGGTCCGAAGCACCAGACCACGTGAAACAATAAAACGATTTAAATGTCTTAATCGTGTTGCCCTCCTCCTTTGCGTATTGAAACTCAGGCAACAAACCGCTCTGTCACTCCTAATCAGAGCGGCCGGCAGTTCCCCCTCTGACCAGCAATGCCGGTGGTGCACTTGAGCTGGCTCCTGACCCCCAAAACTCCCCGTTGACCTCCCTTCTGCTCAGTCCTCCCCTTCCTCCAGGCTGCAGGCAGCAGGCCCTTGCCCCCCTTTCCCTCGAGGTACACAATCACAGTTTAATGAATCAGAGCCCATGATGCAAAACAGACTGTGACACCTGCCCCGGGTGGGCCAATGGGAGGCAGGCTGAAGCTCAGGTTGGGGAGGAGGGGGGCATGGCTGCCCTTAATCTGTGGGGGCACGAGGAGCCCCGTTGCAACACCGCTCTGGACCCAGGTGGGGCTGGGAGGACAGGTGGGACCGCTCTTGAGAGGGATGGTCAAAGATCCTTTGCACCCTGCTTTCCGTCACACCAACGGAAGAGAAAGAATAGCAGGATTCTCCCCAGGGGATGAGATTTCACTGGCCTCGAGGGGAACATAGCAGGGCTTTGGTCCTTGTTTTGTCCCCAGGTCTGCAAACAGACCAGGCCAGTCTAGAGAGAATCACACCCTTGTAAGCCCATTGAATCCGATGGACTTAGAAGGGTGTAATTCTGCCGAGGATGGCAGCATGCAGAAGAACTGATCCACAAAGCCCTTCCTGCTATGGCCAGAAGAAGAAGGAGACTTGGTTTTTATGCCCCCTTTCCCCACTAGCCGAATAAGTCTCCCAACAGCTTACAATTGCAGGATTTTACACCCCATTTTTCACGACCCGCAGGAGTCTCCAAACGGCTTCCAATTTCAGGAAGGCTGCGGGATGTTGGATGAGACGGCCCTCTGGCCTGATCCAGCAGGGTCCTGTTTACGTGAAGGCTTGATGCGCCCCGTTTCAAATCTGCAGCTCAGGGAAGGGCAAGACGGACCTGGCACATCACCCCCCTCCCCTCTTTTTTTAGGGCTTCCAGGAAGAATGACTTCTTACGCCCCTCCGCTTTCTGGAGCAAGTGCTGGGAGCGATGACGAATTAGCGATGGATTTGAGTGAGGACAGCTTGGAAGATGAGCCCAAGCCCTTGCTCGACTACCTCCGGGAGGGTACGTGACGTGACCCAGGGTGCAAGCCCGCCTTGGCCGAGGAAGGTCGTATGTCTGCTTCTGTACCCCACCCCAGGGCAACACAAACAATCCCCTTTGCTTCCGTGGCTTTTTGCATGGATGTTTCGCCCGCAGGGTATTGCTAAGGCGAGGACAGTTGCTAAAAGAACGCTGGGCCTCTGCACTTGAGTCAGGAGTGGAGCGGATCATTTTGGTAGTCAGCATCTCTAGAGAGCCAGTTTGGTGTAGTGGTCAGGAGTGCGGACTTCTAATCTGGCATGCCGTGTTTGATTCTGCACTCCCCCACATGCAGCCAGCTGGGTGACCTTGGGCTGGGTGACCTTGGGCTGTTCTGACCGGGCAGGAATATCAGGGCTCTCTCAGCCTCACCTCCCTCACAGGGTGTCTGTTGTGGGGAGAGGAAAGGGAAGGCAATTGTAAGCCACTTTGAGCCTCCTTCAGGTAGAGAAAAGTGGCATATAAGAGCTAACTCTTCTTCTTCTCTTCTTCTTCTAAGCACCCTCCTGCATAGCTGGCCCAGGGGCTATGGGCTAGGGTGTCACAAATACACTGGTGACACCCAGCCCTTCCTGCTGCTCAGCTGAGGGGTAACCCTTGAGACCTCCTTATCGATGCAGGCGCAGGTCACAAATGTACCCAGCGAAGCTGCTTGCACCCTGTCTGGCCCCGGAAGACCTAGCCACAGTGATCCATGTGACGGTCACCTCCAGGCTAGATTACCGTATCTTGCTCTGCGTGGGGCTGCCCTTGGCTGTGATCCAGAGGTTACAGCTGGTACAAAATGCAGCAGCACGGATCCTCACAGAGACACCCTCGGAGGGCTCATATACAACCTGCACTCTGACAAGTACATGGGTTGCCGGTGGAGTTCCGGATCAGGTTCAGGGTTCTGGTGCTGACCTTTATGGACCTCTGTGGCCTGTGGCCTTTACCCGGCATGTCCCCCAGAGGGCATAATGCTCATCAACTCCCAATCTGCTGGCGATCCCAAGCCCCAAGGCTGTGTGCCTGACCTCGACCAGAGGCAGGGCCTTTTCGAACCTGGCCCCAACCTGGGGGGAGGAGTTTCCAGCTGAGATCCGGGCCCTGACGAAGCCGTCAAAATTCGTGGGGGCTGAGAAACGGCACTCTTCCGCCAGGGCGGTCGGAAGTTTTATGGCCTCTTTCCAACTCCTCCTCTGTGGCTCCGCCTCCTTGTTATTTTTAGTGGACGCCCTTGCCAATGGACTCCTTTCTGCTTCTGGCAGGGCTCAAGGAACTGCATCAGAAACAGCTGCTGTGTGATACAACCATCGTGGTTGGGGGTGAACGGTTTCCATGTCACAGGTATTGTATATACTTCATGCGCTTCGTGGACCGGTCTGTAGGACCAGTCTAAATTTCCACTTCTAGAGTTACTGGCTCTTTGGAAGGCATTTCTTTCCCTCTGCCAGTTGGTCTGGTTTAAAGCAGGGGTCCCCGACCTTTTCGAGCCTGCAGGCGACTTTGGGATTCTGACACGGCACGGCACACACAGCCACAAAATGGCTGCTGCAGGAGGCGGAGACTGCCACAAAATGGCTGCTGCAGGAGGCGGAGACTTCAGTCGCGCAGTGACAATCTCTGTGCTGTGATATCAGCTGCTGCCAAAGCGCAGCTCATTGGCTCTCCAGTGGCCAATCAGAAGCCCCGCTGGGCAGAAGCCCCACTGGGCATTCAGTGCAAGGACCTCTCTTGTCTCTTCTGCCTCCTCCAGGATGCTGCTCGCCGCCATCAACCCCTACTTCCGAGCCATGTTCTCCAGCTCCTTCCGAGAGTCGCAGGACGGCGAGGTTCTGCTGGAGGACATGGACCCGGACATTTTCCAAATGCTGGTGGATTATTACTACACAGAGGAGATCGAGCTCACGCCGGACACCGTTAAAGACCTCTTTGTGGCAGCCAGCAGGCTCCAGATCCTCCCTCTGCTAGAAAGCTGTTCCAGGTAGCTGTGGTAAAGTTGCCTCTAGGGGGGTTCTCTGTTTTGCTCAAGTACACCCCTTTAGTGAAGGTCCACCATGAGAACATCAGTGTGTCAGATTCCCCGCTGACTCCCTTTCCAAGGGCGCCAGGGTGTCTGTGGTGGGGAGAGGAATGGGAAGGCGACTGTAAGCCGCTTTGAGCCTCCTTCCGGTAGGGAAAAGCAGCATATAAGAACCAACTCTTCTTCTTCTTCTTCTTCTTCCCCAGGTTCCTCTTGGAGCAGATTTCCGTGGAGAACTGCCTAAGCCTTTACCAGCTGGGCTACGCGCACGGCGACCAGACTCTCCTCCACCAAGCCAAGAACCTGGTCGTGTTGCATTTCAGGCGGCTCTCGGTGGAAGACCAAAGCTTCCTCAACTTGTACCCCAGCACGGTGACCAGCATCATCTCCTGGGACAGCCTGATGGTGGCTTCCGAACTCACCATCTACCGGGCCGTGTGGCGGTGGGTGACGGCCCAAGGGACGAGCCGTCTCCCGTCCCTCGGGCTGCTGCTGGGTCATGTCCGGCTCCCGTTGCTGACCCCGGAAGAGCTGAAGGAGGTGCAGTCCGAGCTGGCCGCCTACCGGAACCTGCGCTTGAGGTGGAAGCGCCTCAACTGGCAAGAGAGGCTGCGAGAGAGTGGCTGCTTGAGGCAAGGCATGTTCAACACCTGCATCGTGTGCGTGGACCTCTTCAGCATGGAGGGGCCTGAGTTGAAAACCAAGGACTTCCAGGTGGCCTGCTTTGACCCGCAAACCGAGACGTGGGAAAAGCTGCCCCTCCTGAAGTGCCTCTACTGTGCCCGGTGCGTGGCCGTGGAGGACAAGCTGTACGTCACGGGAGGAGTCCACACGGATGACACCTATTCGGATACGTTGCACGAGTACAGCTCCTTGAGGGGTCGCTGGACCCAGCTCCCGTCCATGTCCGTGGCCCGGGCCTCCCATGGATTTCTGGCCTGCGGTCAACATCTCTACGCTATGGGAGGCTGGTGCCGATACGAGCATTACCTCGACTCCGGCGAGAGGTTCGACTTGTCCGAGAAGACCTGGACGCGCATCCGCAGGATGCCTTTCACGCTCAGCCACTTTGCCTCCGTGGCTTTCAGGGACAGGCTCTACCTGATCGGCGGGGTGACGGATTCCATGGGCTCGTGGTACGCCTCCCGGAAAGTCCTGATCTATGATACCAGCGCGGACCTGTGGACCCAGATGTTCCTGGATAAAGAATGTTATTGGTCCGGCGCCGTGGCCATGAACAACGGGATCTACGTGATCGGAGGCTACTTCCGGGGCAGGGTGAGGCACCGTAACGAGCGCTGGCCCGACGCGGGAAATTTGCACTGCAGCCGGAAGTGTTTCTTCCTGCGGGAAGACGGGAAGATGGACAAGAACGTCCACATCCCCCGGCTCCCGACGGAGCTGGCGGGAGCCGGCGTGGTGCGCTGGAAGAATCGGATCTACGTCCTCGGAGGAGAAAATACCTATTTGTACAATGAGCTCGAAGGTGGGAACGACGAGGAGTATTACAACACGGTTTATTACTGGGAACCGGGGGCCACCAAGTGGACTTTGTGCAAGGACAGGCTGCCGTATACCAGCTGGGGGCTCAGCGGCTTCGGATGCACGACCATGAAGGTCCCCAGAAGGCCCATCCTGGAGCTGTTCCGAAAGACCTCGGTGGCCCTGACCGCCATTGATGTAGTGAGGACCTAGCGGCGCTAGGGGGCGCCCTGGCCTTGCTTGCAAGGCCCGTGTCCGCGTGGTTCCTGCAGGGATCCGCTGGCCGGGAGACCGAGGGCTCGCTGCGGAACAGGATAAAACGAAAGGAATAAATATGGCTGCCTCCAAGGTGGAGTCTCTTTGTCCTTTGCAGGACGAGCGGTTTATCGGCCACTTTGCCGTAAAGTTACGCCCGAGGTGCCTTCCCATTTTAAACAGAAAAGAACCACACACAAAATAAGGTGTTATTTTAAAAGTTTATAAGGCGTCTTCCCGGAACGAATGAGAAAGAAGCCTGACATGCATGTCATGCTGGAAAGGTATAATTAGATATGTTTGCATGACACTGAGCAGCAAAAGAAGGGGGGCACTTTGTATGGATGGGGGGGGGGTACAAGAACGGGGTAAGGGAAGGGTTAACTCCCCCCCCCACTGCCATTTCCCAATCTGCTTTCAGCTCCAGCGGAGCAAGCAGGTATTACAGATTTCTTTTTTCCCTTTTGGGGCTTAAAGAATTGGCCACACCTTTCCCAGCGTGCTGGCTTCTATCCACTGAAGGCACCCTGCATCTGCTTTTCCTGTGTGTGCATATTCTGCGACCCTTGATGTGGGTATGTAAAGGCCTGTCTAAGCACAGCTGACTTCTGGTGACCCCAGCGAGGGTCTTTGAAGGAGAGCGAGATCCGGAGGTTATTTGCCCCTGCGGAGGTTTCCCAAGGACTGACGCTTTTCAGCTTCTGCGATTGCAGGAGGTCGGGCTAAGCCGTGCGGCCTTCCCTCCCTCCGAAAACTGCCACCAGCTCCTATTTCTTCCCTTCCCTAACCCTGGCTTCATAGATTCTGTCGGGATGCCTTTCACTTCGGCCTAATAGCAGAAGGGAAAAAGGCGTGCCTGTTATTTGCAAGCAGAAGATAAACATTTGCAAGTTTCTTCCTGCTTTCTTACAACCAAATTCTTCATTCAAGATTTCCTGATCTCATTTCCCCTTTGGCAGTGGCTAGCTAAAATAGCAGGGAAATGGAGGGGGGGGGGGAAGCATTTTGAAAGGGCCATGCAACCAGAACATGGGGGAGGATTTCCAACCACTTAGCAAACTCATCCACCAACCCGTGTGGAGTAACGGCTAAGGGTGGCGGCTTCTAATCTGGTGAGCCCGGTTTGGTTCCCTGCTCTCCCACATGAAGCCAGCTGAGCAACCCTGGGCTAGTCACAGCCCTGATAGGGCTGTTCTGACCAAGCAGTCCTGAAAGAGCTCTCTCAGCCTCACCTACATTCCATCGGCTAAGTACGCAGTCTTCCATCCCACCGAGACCCCGATCCTCCCCAAACTCCGTTCCCAAATCTGCAGGAATTTACCAGCTTGGAGTTAGCAGCTCTAATTTGGTCCTAATTTTAATTTTCATGTTCTTCTGTTCTCCTGGAGCATGGATGTGTAAGTGGGGTGCCTAAAGGATGGACATGTTCCCTTTGGAAGAATGTTAGCCCCTGTTCCTTTTTGTGAACCAAGAAAGTGCGGACGGCAGCTGAAGGAGCGCTGATGAATCTTCCAGTGTCTTTATTGAGCTGCAAGTTCCCACTCATGGGGAAAAGTCATGACATAGGCCCCGCCCCCCAAAGAAATCTAGTTTGCACATTACCCACATCCAGGTGGATATTGGTAACATCCGTACATTTCTTCCATCAGAAACCCCTGTGCATGCTGGGTGAAAAAAGACACATTCTAGACATGTAGTTAAGCAATTCCTTTCATTTAGCTCTGCGCACCTTAACACAGACCTGCGTAGCAAGGCCGTCCGTGATCATCCCAAGTCAGTGGTGACCCTCCATAATTTTACTAGAATCTCTTTGGATGCCCTCGCCTGACCTTTTTTTCTTCCCGCCATCCTGAAAAGTCCTTACACGAACAACCCTACTTGCCGAGCGCCTCCGTGAGAACATGTGAAGCTCTTTGGAAAAGCTCATGGATGTGGGGTTGGGGCCTCATCCAGGTGGCGCACCCAAACCGGCTGATGCCTTCCTGGCGGACGGGGATCTCGGTGGCGCACCGACGCCAACGGAACTCGCCAGCTTCCCAAAAATAAATGGTTTTGTAGCGCTGTGTTAAGTCCTCCCCGCCCAAGACGTAGATACGGTTGTTGCAATGGACCACTCCTGCATTGCCTAATCCTTGGGGTAGCTTCGGGATGCATCGGCTATAAGTAACTTTGCCAGCCTCGTCGACGAAGAAACACCTGTGAGCCGCGTGACAGTTTTCGGGGATCATGGCTCCCACAATGGAGTCCCGAGGCTTCTTCTCGTAGAAACCGCCAATGACGTAGATTCCTTTGTCCACCGCTATGGCTCCGGCGGCCAAGAAACTGGCAGGAAGAGGGACCTGAATCCAAGTATCAGAGTCGGGCTTGTAAACCAGAAACCCTCGGTGGAACATCCAGTTCAGCACAATGCCCGTGGCCCCGCCCAGGAAATACAATTTTTTCCGGAACACGCACGAAGCCGGGTGACTCAGGGCGAAAGGAAGCTGGGCGATCCTGGTCCACCGCCTTCTGTCAATGTCGAATCTCTCCGCGGAGTTAAGGAACCTTTGGAATTTCCACCAGCCTCCCACGGCGAAGAGGCTGTCCTTGTAGAACAGGAACCCATGCACACATCGGGGGATGTCCATAGAGGGGAGCTGCGCCCATCGGCACGTGAAGGAATCAAACTCGTACAGAGCCCGCGAATAAGAATTCCTGCAGGCCCCACCGGAAATGTAGATCTTATTGTCTCCGGCCGCGCAGCATGAGTGCGTCAAGGAATCCGGACCGGGGAACTTCTCCCATTTTTCCGTCTGAGGGTCATAGCAAGCCATGTAGTCCTCCTCGTTCCCTGCTTCTTGGTACTCGCGCATCTGGGTGTCGACACATAAGATGTGCGGATTGAGCATGCCCTTCCGTAGCCCGCCCGCTATGCGTAGTCTCTCTTTGCCGTTCAGGTGCTTCCATTTCAGCTGAAGGTCCTCCCATCTCTCCAAGTCCCTTTGGAGTTCCACCTGATCTGCGGTGGTGAAGAGGGGAAACCGGACGTAGCGCATCAACATGCCGAGATGCGGGCTGCGCTTGCTGGGCTGGAAGCTCACCCAGTGCCGCACAGCCTGGTAGACTTTGAGCTCAGAGGCCACCATGAGGTCATTGGACGATATCAGGTGGATGATGGTGCCGAGATCCAGTTGGAGGAAGGGCTGCTGGTCAAAGACCTCCTCGAAGTTGAGGGCGAGGAGCTTGATGGTGGCACGATACAAGGGCTGGCTTTTGTGAGCACGAGCCAATGAGTGCATTACAAAGCAGTTCTCCATGGAGAGGTTTTCTATCAAGAACCTGGTGGGGAGAGAAGACACTAGAATGAACAGGTCCCTGAAGAATCAACGTGGCTTATGGAATCAGGTGACTTTCACACCCACAAATTCCCAAGAATGTTAGCTCTTATATGCCGCTTTTCTCTACCTTAAGGAGTGTCAAAGCGGCTTACATTCGCCTTCCCTTTCCTCTCCCCACAACAGATACCCTGTGAGGGAGGGGAGACTGAGAGAGACCTGATATCACTGCTCGGTCAGAACAACTTCATCAATGCCATGGGGAGCCCAAGGTCACCCAGCTGGCTGCATATGGGGGAGTACAGAATCAAACCCAGCTCGCCAGATTAGAAGTCGGCATTCCTAACCACTACACCAAACTGGCAGTCCCGGTCTTCCTTGGTGGTCTCCCACCCAGGTTTTGTCATTGGATGACCCTGCTTAGCTTCCCAAATTCTATTGAGTCAGGTTTAAGTCAGCTTATCTAGTGCAAGGCAGTGACCAAATGAAAAAAAGAGATTTTTCCAGTCCAAAAAGTCAATGCGATTTATGCAAATCCTTTTCTACCTCTAACGGATTCCTGCCCCGTCTCTTGACAGCATTTCTGGAATGTGCGAGATTACTCGTGGTGATGATGTTTCAGATCCTTGCCTTACCTGCAGGAGAGATCCTGGAGCGGAACAATCTGCAGCTGGCTGGCTCCTGCAAAGATGTCTGGGGCCTCCTGAGTTGTGAGCACGATATCCTCTGTGTAGATGTATTGCAGAATGGTTTCCATAGTTGATGGGTCCACGTTCGTCAGCTCAATCTCTCTTCCATTGGGCCAAGTGCTGGTGAAAAGTTCCCGAAAATATGGGCTCAGGGCTGCCAGAAGAGTTCTGCAGAGAAAGGGAAGTTCAAATCACAGGTCACTTGCTGAGATCAAGCACAAATCAAACCATTACAGGATCTATCCACCCACCCTCCCACCCACCCATCCACCCACCCATCCACCCATCCACCCACCCACCCACCCATCCATCCATCCATCCATCCATCCATCCATCCATCCATCCATCCATCCATCCATCCATCCATTGATCCAATTTTTAGCCCGCCACTCCCGAAAGGCTTGTGGCGGGTTACAAGACATGAAAACCCCAATGAAATTCCCCTAAAAACAATATATATTACACAATACCCATACAAAAATCCAAGATGCAATGCGGTGAGTTTCAAATAACTCAAAGACTAAAAGACATTGGGAGACGGATTTTGCGCTGAATGAACCTGAAAGTTTCGGGAGGGAAATTTGAAAGGGACACAACTCTTTCTCTCTTGGGAGACAACCTGGGCCAAGATGGTACCAACGCATCTGCCACATCCCCCAGTACCAGGGTCTCATCTGAGGAGGGTTTGCAGTCCCTGGAGTCATCTTGAAAACTGAGACCCACCTGTGACAGCGAAATGGCTCTAGGTTCACGATGAGGGTGGTGTCATAGAGCAGCGCTCCCTGGTACATCTCTAAGAGGCCTGGGACAAGGGGTCAGGATCGGAAAAGAGAGAAGCTAGATGTTTATCAGCAAGACCTCAGAGCTAAACATTCAACAACAAGCCCCTCCCCCTCCATTTCCCCGTAAGCTTTTGTTTTTCCCATTGTCTCCAAGCCTCTGGTTGCTTCCTGAATGCCTTTTCGAGGTGCCTTTGGCACATCTGGGAGGACTAACTAAATAATTAGCTGCAGCTAATTCTGGGCTTCATTTGGTTCGCCAAGGTGCCCTGATGCTGCACAGCGATGGCCTTCCAGGTGCCCCCTTGCTTCTTCCTCAAAGCGTCTCTTCTCTGAAGCAACAGGACCAGTCTTGGCTTTCCTCTCCCCACACCCCACCCCATTGGAGAAAGAGATTTCAGAGAAGTCCAGAAGGTGGCACCTTCAGGGTTCCACAGAGCCCACATCTGGAAACCATCACCTCCATCCAAGGAATCTGCTTGGCTCTGAAACGGCCAGAGTTCGGGGTTGCTTCCACTTCCCCCAGCCGCCATTTTGTGGAGGCGCCCCCTACCCATTTCTCAAAACTCCCAAAGCGCCCCAAAATCCACAGTTCTGGGGAGGCCTTCTTAAAACTCTTGATAACATGCCCTAAGAGATAAGGTTCTCTAGGTAGAGCCAAAGGACCATGATCCCCTTGGCTTTTCAATGACCGCACGATCGGTCAAATGAAAGTCAATGAGACAGCACCCAGTTGAAGTGGGGGGGGGGGACAAGGCCCATCCCTGTTTCCATCTGTGAAGCAGTGGGAGGGAGGGAAGGGGAAGGGGGTGGGGGTTTCGCTTACCTTCCTTCAGGCCCAGAGGCCTTGGCTTGAGTCCTGCCGTCTGCTCATTCTTTTGGGGGGAGCTCATGGTGCACGGAGGAAGGGGACTGAAGGAGGAAAGGTAAAGGCTGGCCCAAAAAAATGTGAGGTGAGAGAAATTAAAGCTGCATCCATTCACCGCAATAGTATGAAACAGGTTCTCAGCCTGGGGGCCTCGACCCCTATGGGGGTCTATCAACCCTTTCCCCAGGGGTCAGTGAAGCTACGACCTCGCTGCCACCGGTCTCAGTGACCCAAAGGGGATCATGGCATTAGGAAGGTTGAGAACCACTGGTATAAAAGAATCCAGAACCTGGCAGGGACTGAACCAGGAACCTTCTGCATGCCAAGCAGACACTCTACCACTGATCCATGGCTTCTTCCCTAGATTAATGGACACATGAACCTGCCTTATAGTGTGAATTCTTAGGTCAATTGAGGTTAGAATTTTCTACTCTTTCTGGTGGTGGCTCTGCGAGTTCTCAGGGGAAGGCTTCCCACATCACCTGCTTTGACCTGGAGATGCTGGGGATTGAGCCTGGGACCTTCTGCCTGCCAAGCAGATGCTCTATCGCCGAGCCATGGCGTCTTCCCTAAATCAATGAACTCACGGACCTGCTTTAGAGGGAGTCAAACCACTCACTTGATCAGCTGAGAACTTCCTACAAGGACCGGCAGCCTATCTTATTAGTTTTTTCTTGCATCTAAACATTCTAGAAAGTCCTTTATGTTAGCCAGAAGTCAGACTCTGCCCTCTGCAGTGCTGGAAGGGAATTACCAAAAATATCCCGTAAGCACACAGATTCCTTCCTGCCACTCATGAGTCACACCCCGCAAGGAAGGCGCTCTGTCGCAACAGTTCACCTTGGAGGAAACGGAGACCAGCACCGAAGGCCGATGAAGAGGTCCGCTGGCACCACTCTCTGCTCCACTTCACGTGCTGGTTTCCTTGAGAGCCACCCTGGGCCATTTCTATGACCCCCCGGCAAAGTGAGTTTCTGGCATCTGGGGGAGGGGACGCCCTTTCAGGCCCCTTTGACAGGCAGCTATTGTGACATCATCGACATCCCTTGCCCAGTGTAGCCCCTGAAAGCACCCTGTTGGCAGGCAATGGGAAAGATGCCCACCTGCCCCTCAGAGGAGACAATCCCAAGCTAGCTTGGACAGATGTGCTGGACTGTGCTTCAGAAAGGGATGCTTCAAAATGTGGAGCTGGTGACATTTCTTCAACCCAGGGAGGATCAAATGTCGGATGAAATGTTTAAAAAAGAGAGAAAGATCCCAGAACATTACCTTGAAAGCACAGAAGCTTTATGCAGTGGCCCCAATCCTCTACGTTTCTCAGTAAAGGGGGAAAGGTTCAAACAAGTGACAAAGAAACCTGGCTCCAACGGTTACCAGAAAAAGAAATTTTATTTACAAAAAAATAGAAGCACGTTTGACGTGACATATTCATGTCGGTACATTCAATTTACTGCGAATGGCTTGACTTCAAAACAGTTAATTATTTAATTATATTTATATACTGTCCTCCCCTGTGTCTCAGGGTACTGCTCTGTGTGAAAAGCACTATCAGGACTGTGACTAGCTCAAGGTCGCCTGGCTGGCTGGATGTGGAGGAGCAGGGAATCAAACCCAGCTTGCCAGGCTAGCAGCCAGCACAATTAACCACGACACCAATACTGGGTCTAAAGAAAGAAAGGCAGCCTGCCTTTAAAGCTGCTTGTGCCAGAAACCTTGGATGGGACATAGGATGTACCAGGGTGTGGGCCATGCAAGAACCATAAGTAGCTAATTCCACAGCCAAGGCAAAACCATAAAGTGGAATCCTCCTAAACTTTCGTAGAAAAGTTTAAATATGTAAATATCAAGAGTAATAAGGAGACAATGTTTGTTCTAGCCAAAGCAAGCTTTTTTCCACGCCTCTTAGCTTGATGCCCCTGAGGCGAGCAGCTCGTTGCCCTTGGCCTAGCCACAGCTCTGAGAGATTTGACTCCACAACAGAGGCCCGATCCAGAGGTAAGGAACACTTGTCACGTGGGAACCAGGTTGTCGTCTTTCGGGAAGGAGCAGGATTCCAGGACTGGATGGAGAGGTTTAGTCTTCCCGCCACCTTTCTTTTCCATTCCCATCCTTTGGGTCACCGCCTTAAGAAGAAGAAGAGTTGGTACTTATATGCTGCTTTTCTCTACCCAAAGGAGTCTCAAAGCGGCTTCCAATCCCCTTCCCTTTCCTCTCCCCACAACAGACACCCTGTGGGGTGGGTGAGGCTGAGAGAGCCCTGATATCACTGCTCGGTCAGGACAACTTTATCAGGGCTGTGGTGAACCCAGGGTCACCCAGCTGACAGCATGTGGGGGAGCGGGGAATCAAACCCAGCTTGCCAGATTAGAAGTCCACACTCCTAACCACTACACCAAGCTGGTAGGACAGAAAAGAGGAAGTCAGAGCGTGTATGAAGGCATACAGGTTGGACTGCCAATCCCCAGGTGTTTTTGTTGTAAAACCCTAGTGCTGGAAGAAGCATCAGAAGGGGACAGAAGAAACAATGCTATGGAGACTCACCTGAACAGAAGGTCTCTGGGCAGGTGAACCTCACTTTATAATCATGGCAGAAGATCCCTTTCGCCTGGTGGGCGTTGACACAAGCAAACCCACGGATCACGTCATTGCTGCCCGGAAGCAAACAAGGGAAAAGAAGTCAAGTCTAGCCCTGGCTTTCTCACACAGGGTTTCATGAGCTGGCACAGCTGGCAGGAGCACATGGGAATTGTAGTCCACGGCTATCTGGAGGGCCACAGTTTAGCCACCCCTGCTACACGCTAAGGACTTAAAGCCCCCTTTCAGAAAGGGCTAGGAAACTCACCAGGCGAATTTCTGTCCAGTCTCAGAGGCAGGGATTCCTTGCAGAGTTTGCACCTCGAGAGCAATGGGATCTGAGCAAATAGCTCCGGGATGGTCTTTCCGGAGATAATAGAGCAGTTCGTAGTCCCCGGTGGCCGTGGGCTGGTCCCTGTTAAACCATCTCGTCTTGCAAACTTGGGGACAAGAAGGCAACAAAACACGGGTCTGAGTTAACCAGGCTTACTACGTCCCCACGTCTCTGTTCATTGCTGCGGTAGAAGTGCAGGCGTACAGAAGGCCCCAGGTTCAGTCCCCAGCATATCTAGTAAGAAGGGATCAGATAGAAGGTGATGTGAAAGACCTACCCCTAGGACTCCAGAGAGCAGAGTGATGGACCAAGGGCCTGATTCAGTTTAAGGCAGCCTGGTGTTTTCATGGGATTTATTTAATGCCCAATCCGGATGGCTCAGGCTAGCCTGGTTCTGTCTGCTTCTGGAAGCTAAGCAGGGTCAGTCTTGGTTAGCATTTGGATGGGAGACCAGGAAGGCTGTTCAAGGTTGCTACGCAGAGGCAGGCAATGGCCAACAACCTCTGAATAACTCTTGCCTTATGGGATTACTGTAAATCTCCTGCGATTCGGTAGCCTTTCCCCCCCCCCCACACACACACCGACCATGTCCTCCAAACGAATGAGGTGGCATTCAGTTTAAAAAACCACATTAAAAAAAACCACACAGGAGGTATCACCGCCCACCCTGCCGGACAAACCGTATGAAATGACCATAAAGCCAGGAAACAGCAAATGATAGAGTCCTAAATTTCGAACATGACCCACAGTTCCCTTCCGTAAAGGTAGCCGTAATGAAATCTCCTATCAAACGCTGAATATTCATGAAAAGAAATGATCATCTCACAGTTGACACACAGAAAAATCTGTCGTCTAAGTCAATCTGTGGTCCTCCAGATGTCCATGGACTACAATTCCCATGAGCCCCTGCCAGCAAACGCTGGCAGGGGCTCATGGGAATTGCAGTCCACGGATATCTGGAGGACCACAGGTTGACTACCCCTAAAATTATTTGTCATCTGTTTACCTCTAAGAACAGGCCATCCTTCCAGGAAAATGAGGAGGAAAAAGACCAAGAAGATAACTACTTTCAATCATTTACCAAACCCTGTCTGGTCGGAGAAGGTTTGTTTAACTATGAAAGATAACCATGTCCAAAGCTCAGAGGAAGACAAGGTGAAGAAAATTCCTCAGTTGTTTACATGAAGAAGAAGAAGAGGTGGTTTTTACACCCTGTTTTTCACTCTCCAAAGGAGTCCCAAAGTAGCTTCCCTTCCTCTCCCCACAACAGAGGTAGGTGAGGCTGAGAGAGCTCTGAGAGAAACTGTTCTGTGAGAACAGCTCTAACAGGACTGTGACTAGCCCAAGGTCACCCAGCTGGCTGCCATGCGGAGGAGGAGTGGGGAATCAAACCTGGCTCTCCAGATTACAAACCGTTGCTCTTAACCACTACACTCAATTCGCTAACACAAATTTGCTAATGTGCCATAAATATGATTTATTCTGGCAAAACAGTCACACTGCTGTCCAAGGTTAATTCATTACAGTTTATTCTGGGCCATGAATTTCTCAGTGGTCTTCCACCTAAACACTAACCAAAACTGACTCTCCTTAGCATCTGGAAACCAATGAGGTCAACCGAGGAGCATAACATAAGCTTACGAGTAAATGGAAGAATCAAGATATTGGCTAAAAGTTAGGAACAATAGAGCAATTAGCGAGAGACATAAACTCTGGGGCCAGGGTGACGTAGGACACCACGTCCTCCGAAAACAAAGAAGAAATGTCCCTTCAGTTTTAGCCCGCAGATTGTTGTTTAAATATCAGTAAAACAAAATTAGTGTGTTATAAAGCGCGGCATGAACAAATATTAGCTCAGTGTCGAAACACACCGAAAAAACAAAACGTCTTGTACTATTTCAATGAACATTCGTGCCTGAATGACCCTTATTCTTTATCTTGAATTGTCCAATGAATATTTATTCCGAGTGGTTCGCACATTTAAAAAAAGATTAAAGCAAAGGAACTCAAATAACACATTAAAATTCAAACAAAATGAAGCTCCTTTGCACTGAATCAGATCTCTGGTCCGTCAAGGTCAATATTGTCTACTCAGACGGCAGCTGCTCTCCAGAATCTTAGGCTGAGGTTGTTCATGTCACCCCCTGCCTGGTCCTTCTAACTGGAGATGCCGGGGATTGAACCTGGGACCTTCGGCATGCAAAGCTAATAAGCCATGGCCCCTCAACCAAACCAACCCTTGATGCACCCAAAAAGCCTTCCCCAAATCCTTCTCCAGCAAGGTGCAGTGGTTAAGAGCAGCAGCCTGTATTCCGGATATCCAGGTTTAATTCCCACCTCTTCCTCCACCTTCAGCCAGCTGGGTGACCTTGGGCTGGTCACAGTTCTCTCAGAGCTCTCTCAGCCCCACCTACCTTACAGGGTGCCTGTTGTAGGGAGAGGAAGGGAAGGCAATTGTAAGCGCCTTTGAGTCTCCTTCAGGCAGTGAAAAGCAGGGTAGAAAACCCAACTGACCTTCTCCTTCTTGGGGAAATGACTTTTGTAGCCTGGAGATCAATTGGAATTCCAGGAAATCTCCAGGTGTCACCTGGAAGTTGACATCCCTTCACCCTTGTGGGTCAGCCTCCAGTGCAATAGATTAGAAACAAGAGCTGGCACACAAACAAAGAGTCATGGAGACGTTCCTTTCATCCAAGCCCCACCCAGCTGGTCAGCCGGCCTTGCCTTTGTTTGCAAACAATAATAATAAAAATATAATGGGTGGAGTTTTCCTTTTGACTGACCTTGGAGAGGGAGGCCGGTTTGCACCTGCTGAACAGGTGCTGTCAGTGCCAACTTTGATCCGGACTGAGGTGCAAGCTTTGATCCAAATCCATTTGATCCTGTTGGGTGAAATGATCTGGTACAGTCACTTCTCTTGCCTGGGGAAGTCTGTACGCCAGTGTGCGGGGAAGCTCCCTTCCTAGGGCCCAAACTGAACTCTATAGCAGAGGTGGCTGACTTATGACTCTCCAGATGTCCATGGACTACAATTACCATGAGCCCCTGACAGCATGGCCACAGCTTGGCCACCTCTGCTCCAGAATCAATCCGATGGCTCCGGGTTGTGTATTTGAAATGCTAGAGCTTCCCATGATGTCACTTCCGGCTCACCTCCTGTCTTCCTTGTCACTCACCAGTACAGAAGGACTTTGGGCAGGTGAACCGGACCCGGTAATCAAGGCAGAAGACCCCTTCCCCTTGATCAGCATTCAGGCAGGAAAACCCCCTGGAGACATCATTCCTGTCGGAAACGCAAAAGGCAAAGGGAACGGTGAACACCGGTGAGGGCAGAAGTCCATTAATCATCTTGAGTATTCTTAAAAGGAACTCAAAAGGTACCAACTCCCAAATGGAGTGTCCAGAAGAGCAGAGTGGGAATGGGAACAGAAGAAAATAGGACCAGGGGAAGAGGGCATATTTCCTTTTCCACTTCTCCTTTCGGCTTGTTCGGATCTTCTGCCCACTCTTCCCGAGATCCAGTTTCACAAGGAGAATTTCTAATGTTAAATTCCAGGATCAACACCTCCTAAACTGTTAATGGTTCCTTTGGTTCACTTGGGTCTTTTTATCCTATCTTCCTGTCCATGTTACGAGGGGATACTTTTACAATGATCAAGAGCTACAAAACAACGTTGATATGTTTGTGCGGAGGGTTATATCAAAACTCTTTACATGCAGTGTTTGACTGATGCACACCTGTGTATTGGCAGGAATCTAATCTAAAGAAATGTTCCTACTACTGTGTACAAAATTGGGGGGGGGGGTAACAAATGAACCACGGAGGGGGGGGATTGCAGTTAGTTCCGGAGTTCGATTAATCCCACTCTAGCGGAGCATTCCTGTTATATATAACAACTAATGTTGATTCTCTGGCTGGTCTTAGTTCATGTCGGGTGATAGTTTGTCCCGCCATCTTTGTGGGCTCTTTATGTGTCCTGCCATTGTTTTAATGGGTTTTTTTATTGTTATGGTTTTAATTGTTAGCTGCCTCGAGGCGAGAAAATTCGTGAGAGGCGGGATATAAATCCAATAAATAAATAAATAATAAGTAAGTAAGCAAGTAAGTATTAATTAATATTAATTAATTAAACTTGATGAGAAAAAAAAATGAAAATAAGTGGGAAATGTTTATATCTAGCCTCTGCCACTGACCCTGGGAAACATGCTTGGGTCCCCAAGTCAGGCCGTTATTGGTGCTCGCGACCCCGGAAACCAAGTGCGTGCAAATCCTGCCTGCTCCCATCAATCCCGCTCTGAAGCCACCCTGCAGAGTCTTACACAGCAAATGTTTGGCCCGTCTCGGAAGCCGGAGTCCCGTTCAGCGTCTGGACCTCCATAGCAGTCGGGTCGGGACAGATTTCGCTGTGATGTTCATCAAGGAGGTCCGACAGGAGTTCGTGGTCCCCGGTCCCGAAGGGATTGTCGCGATCGAACCATTCCGTCTCACACGCTGGCGGAGAGACAAAGAAAAGACAAACGCTGGAGGGGAAGTAACAGGCCCAGGATTCAAAGTATGGAATCACTGCTAGCTGTAGAATATCATTCTACAAGGCCTGCAAAATGGAGCTCTTCCACCGGGTCTATGGTTGAGGCCGGAGCGACCAGGAAGATCTGTCTGGCCCCCCTTCCAGGATAGAGCAATGGGTATGTTGGCTGTGGGCTTCATCTGCCCCCTCTTCCCACCTCCCTTCATGAAATCTGTACTGAGAGAAGGGATAGGTTTTTGTAATGCTTTTCCGTCGTATTTTTTCCTTTTTGTATTGCGATTATTGTATTGTGATGTTTTTATGTCTGGGGTTTTAATGGAGTTTTTATTGGGGGGGGGGGTTATTCAGGCTGATGTAACCTGCCTTGAGCCATTTGGGAGTGGCAGGCAATAAATTTAAATATAATAACAACAACAACAACAACAACAACAATATGTTCATGTTCATGTTCATGCTTATGTTTATGCTTATGTTTATGCTTGTGTTTATGCTTATGCTTGTGTTTATGCTTATGTTTATGCTTGTGTTTATACTTATGTTTATGCTTATGCTTATGCTTATGTTTATGCTTATGTTAATGCTTATGCTTATGTTTATGCTTATGCTTATGTTTATGCTTGTGTTTATGCTTGTGTTTATGCTTATGCTTATATTTATGCTTATGCTTATGTTTATGCTTATGTTAATGCTTATGTTTATGTTAATGCTTATGCTTATGTCTATATCATTAGCATTAGCATTATTATCTTAGAAGCCAGACTGCCCCCTGCTCTACTGTCCTTCTGGAAGCACCATCTCTGTTAATTCTGGCACATGTCTCCCAGAATGGAATTCTGGAGGGAGCAGGTAGCTATGCCGCATTTCAAGAAGAGAAACCTCGACTTCCCAAGCGCATGAACAGGCCTGTGCATCTGATCCTGGGGGAGGATCGCCTGGCTAAGTGAGGCATGGCAAATAAAGAAATTGCAGGTTGTTAACATGGGGACAGCTGTCCCCCCCCCCACACCTCGCTTCAACATTTCTTTGTTCCTCAAGAAAAACAGCTCTTGAAATCACCTTGGGCGCCATACATCCCTTGATCTGGGATGGGGGGCGTTGTTTTGACTTGTTCCGTGGGAGGGGTTTGGGCAGGGGGGATCACCAGAGCGGGTCTTGCCACAGGATGGTCAACTGTTGGAAAAGATGCAGATGTGGTCAGGCATCATTTGGAGATGTGGCAATCGATCCCATGGGTGGGGCAGGGGTGGTTAAGACCTAGCTTACCTTGCTGCTGCTGTGATTCCATGACCTGGACTGGAGTGGTCACTTTTTCTGTTCCCGGCTGCTCCTTCACCCCTGCAATAACAAATAACCCACACGGCTACCCTCCAAAACAAGATTATGTATCACTGCATGAACGTTTTTGGTTAAATACGCGATTGCATCCCAAATTATTCTTTGGTAACCCGTGAGGAAATTAAAATAACTCTTCCGGTCCTATGCCCACGGAAGTCCTTCCAAATGAGGCACGGACAATACCCCCGTAAGGAAATTAAAATGAGAGGGAACCTGTAAGGAAATTAAAAGAAGATGAACTCTGAATGCAATATGAAGCCATGTGTGGGCAACCATTGGAGGGAAATCAAAAAAGCTAAGAGGGAGAGAGAGAGAGAGAGAGAGAGAGAGAGAGAGAGAGAGAGAGAGAGAGAGAGAGAGAGAGAGATATCATGCATTCCCGGATTTCTATCAGTGACAAAGATCAGGCAGTTTGCTTCTGCCCAACCAAATGGAAAGGAAACTTGTGATCAGCCAGAGTGTGAAGATGGGCAGAAGGAGATCTGCTATTTCTGTTTTAAGCTGGAAATCCTTACCCAGTTTGGAGAAAGGTCATAAGAGATCATCCAGAACCTTTGTACACTTAGGACTCAGGAAATATTTCTAGCAACCAGCAAGTATAGGGCACAGGTGAGGCTTACCACAGCAGAACGATGGAGGGCAGGTGAACCGCACCTGGTAGTCATGGCAACGTTGGCCCTCCCCTTGATCGGCATTGCTGCAGACGAAGCCAGCGCTAGCATCCTTCCTGCTCAGACAAAACGGCCGCCCAATCAGAAAACAAGCTTTGCACCCAAACCTACCCAGCACATCTTCCCAGCCACGAAATTAAAGTCCGCCTCCCATGGAAGGACGGCCCGAGAACTTACACAGCAAACTCTTGTCCGGTCAGCCAAGCTGGGATGCCCCCCACGGTCTGGACTTCGATCCCCGTTGGAGCCGAGCAAATCTCACGGGGGTTCTTCTGACGGAGATCAGAGAGGCGTTCTTCATCCCCAACACCGGATGGGTCATCCTGGTTAAACCAGCGGGTCTGGCAGACAGCTGACGGAAGGAAAGGAGGAGAGGGCGGATGAGAGGGCTCTTCCCATCCTGTGACCCCGGAAGTACTTCTGGATTAGCCACGCAAACTAACAGACTAGTTGATGCTCTGCAGCAAGCACGCCAGTGTGATTTTGGACTCTTTGGCCCTTTTAAAGCAAGTGGCCCTGAGACAGCTACTTGTTCTTTAGGACATGCAGTGGATTCCCACCCCCAATTTTGCCTTGGCCAACAATGACACCAGCTTGGCATTGTGGTTAAGCGTGGCAGCTTCTAATCTGTCGAACCACGTTGGATTCCCCGCTCCGCCACATGCAGCCAGCTGGTTGACTCTGAGCTCGTCACAGCCCTGATAGTGCCGTTCTCCCAGAGCAGTCCTGTCAGGGCTGTCTCAGCCCCACCTCCCTCCACCGGGTGTCCGTTGTGGGGAGAGGAAGGGAAGGTGATTGTAGGCCACTTTGAGATTCCTTCAGGCAGCGTAAAGCGAGGTATAAAAACCAACTCTTCGTCGTCTTCTTGTGTGGTATGAATACCTTGATTCAGGATTGGAAAAGTGCTCTGTCCGTGTTCCTCAGCAGGACTTTGGACAGGAGGGGTGCCAGCTCCGGTTTCCGGTGTGGACTCTCCAACACCAGCTGTTGGGAAAGGAGACAGATTGGGTCAGACAGGCTGCAGGGAGGTGACTGCCCTTTGCATGCCACTTTTGACCGTTCCAGGCCTCTTCCTGTCTCCAGCATTTGGACAGCGCCTCCTCCTACAGCCCTACCAGAAGGCCTTCCCCTCTTAATTTTGGAAGAAAGAGAACCTTTGCTGCTGCAGCCTGTGCTCGGGGTGCCTACCTTCCCTGGGGACTGGCGAAGGACTGTGAACTTGTCCCAGGTCAGGTGTTGGAGCAGGAGAGGTCTCAGGCTGAGTTTCCGGCGTGGACTGATCGACACCAGCTGTTGGAAGAGATCCAGATGGGCTGAGACTGCTGGTGGAGGGATGGAATATTGTCCAGCTGGTTCTTAATTGGAGGGCCAGGGCTGTCACATGCCTGCCTACCTTGCTGGTCAGGTGACGTCTGTGTCCAATCCGGCTCAGTGACTGGGGCCGGAGGGGTCCCCTTTTCGGTTTGTGGTTCCTTGACACCTGCAAAGGCCCAGGATGGGTGAGCGAGAATCTGCGGATTGCGCAAGACATTGCTGGGCATTGGTTTGCTCCCACTGGATGCTCGTCTCAAGAGAGAGAGCTCTATGGTTCCTAACCGAGGCTTAATTAATCGTTAATTAATTCACGCATAGATTATGGGTCAGTTTCATGCTGCGCATTGGCTCCTGGAAATTGGACTATGACCAGGGGAAGATCTGTTGTGTTTTCCCACCAGAAGAAACCTCTGCCTCATGTTCATACCTTGATCAGAGACTGAGGAAGTTGTCCAGGTTTCTTCCACTCCAGGAGTTGGAGAGGAAGGTGTCACAGGTTGAGGGCCCAGTGTGGACCGGTCAATGCCACCTGTTGGGAAAGATCCACTTGTGGTCAGACAATTTCTGGAGAGGTCGGTTTGGAGGGAGACAGTGTTCCCCATCCCTACCTTGCTGGTCAAGGGAGGTCTGCTTGTCCTCAGGTTCAGTGACGAGGGCAGGAGGGGTCACTGTTTCCGTTCCTTGTGGTTCCTTGATACCTGCAAATGCCCAATGGAACAGCCATTGCAGTTTTGCAAGCTCAGGGCCTATCCCTGCTCACAGACATGAGCTTTGTTCTCTGAAGATCCTTTACATTTTTGGAATAGAGAACCTTCATTGAAACAGCCTTGGTGCTGCATGCATACCTTCGTCAGGGATTGGCAACGTTGTTTGGACTTTTCCCACAACAGGGGTTGGAGCAGGAGAGGTCCCAGGGTGAAGTTCTGGTGTGGGCTGGTCAGTACCGACTGTGGGAAGAGAGTCAGATGTGATCAGGCAGCAGGTGGAGAAGCAAAAAGGGTTCAGTTGATTTCCAGTTGGAGATCTCCCCCGCCTACCTTGTTGGTCAGCTGAAGTCTGTTTTTGCTCTGGCTCAGTGGCTGGAGCACCAGAGGTCACCATTTCCGTTCCTTGTGTTTCCTTGACACCTACAAATGCCCAACAGAATGATACAGGGCAGCAAAGCAAAGGGTTAAATGTGCTTTCAGGACAAAAATAATAGAATCTTAGAGTGGGAAGGGTCCATGCAGGCCATCTAGTCCACCCTCCTGCTCAAGGTAGCATCAGCCTCAAGCATCCAGGAGAAGGATCTGTCCAGCCGCTGCTTGAAGCCCACCAGTGAGGGGGAGATCCCCACCTCCTTAGGCAGCCCCTTCCACTGCTGCACTAGACTCACAGAATCCTAGAGTTGGAAGGGGCCATCCAGGCCATCTAATCCCACCCCCTGCTCAAGGCAGGATCAGCCTCAAGCATCCAGGAGAAGGATCTCTCCAGCTGCCACGTAAAGATCACCAGTGAGAGGGAGATTCCCCACCTCCTTAAGCAGCCCATTCTAACACTGAACTACTTCCAGATGAGGAAGTGTTTCAAGCATCCATTTCCTGCGGCCATGGGAGGGACTCCCAATTTAAACAATTACTTTTCTCCAGCTCTTCTTCAGATCTGTTGCATTTCCCAAACAGAACCTCTCTTCAAATTGTTCTCAGTATTAAAGGCATACCCGGAGCTGAGGGTGAGGGCGTTGTCCAGGCTTGTTCATGAACAGAAGATCTGGTGGAAGGTGTTGCAGGCTGAGGGCCTGGTGTGGACTGGTCAGTACCAACTGCTGGAAGAGATTGAAATGTGATTGCACAGCTGGTGGAGAACTGAAAAGGATTCAGTGCATTTTGGGGGGACAGACAGTTGGGGGACAGAGTTCTCCCATGCCCACCTTGATGATCAGGAGAGGTCAGCTTCTGCTCCGGTTCGGTTACAGGGGCAGCCGTGGTGACATTTTCTGTTTGTGGTTCCAGGACACCTGCAAACGCCCAGTGGAATGAGGATGGGAGGACAGCAAAAGGTTAAACATGCTTTTGGCAGGAGGAGGGGGTGGATGAGGAGGAGGGTTTCAGGTGGAGGACCATCCCTTTCCTGCGTCCAGGGAGGGGGGGGGGCTCCCAAGTTAAACCATCACTTTTCTCCAGGATGTGGAGAAGGTCTGTTGGATCTTCCAAACAGAACCTCATTTGGAGCACTCTCCATCTCACCTGCATACCTGGATCAGGGACTGAGGATACTGAGTTGCTTCCAGAACAGGTAGAGAATTGAAAAGTATTCAGTGCATTTTTAGTTGGGGGACAGAGCTCTCCCATGCCTACCTTGATGGTCAGAGGATGTCTGCTCAGGTTTGGTTACAGGGGCAGCCGTTGTAACTTTTTCTGTTCCTCGCGCTTCCCGGAGACCTGCAAATACCCATTGGAATGAGGATGGGAGGACAGCAAAGGGTTAAATGTGCTTTTGGGGGAGGAGGGGATGGATGATGAGGAAGTATTTCAGGTGAAGAACCATTTGTTTCAGCTGTGGATGGTGCTCTAGATAGAAACAATTCCCTTTTCTCCAACATGGAGTGAAGTCAGATGCCTGCTTCTGACAACCTTTGTCTTCCATGCCTACCTTGATCTGGGATTGAGGATGTTACCTGGCCTTGTTCCAGACCAGGTGTTTGGGGGGAAGGTGTCCTTGGATAAGGTCCCCATGTGGGCTGGTTATCGGCAACTGTTGGAAGAGGTCCAGGTGAGGTCAGATAGCCAGCAGTCACAAAAAGTGTTCTTTTTGAATTTTGGGGGAGGATCAGAGCTCCCCGTGCCTACCTTGTTGGCCAGGTGAGATCTGCTTCTTCCTAAGTTCAGAAACCGGGGCAGGTGTTGTCCCTTTTTCTGTCCTTTGTGATTCCTCATTACCTGTCAAATCCCCAGTGGAATGATGGTGAGAAAAGTGCTTTTGGTACAAAACAAGAGGAGTACACGAAGAAGAGGAAGATGGTTTTTGTACCCAGTTTTTCACTACCCAAATGAGTCTCCAGGCGCCTTCCCTTCCTCTCCCCACAACAGATCCCCCATGAGGTAAGTGGGGCTGAGAGAGCTACAAAAGAACTGTAACCGGCCCAAGGTCACCCAGCTGGCCTCATGTGTCTCAAAGTGGCTTCCGATCACCTTCCCTTTCCTCTCCCCACAACAAGACACCCTGTGAGGTAGGCAGGGCTGAGAGAGCTCTAAAAGAACTGTGACAGGCCCAAGGTCACCAGCTGGCTTCATATAGAGGAGGAGTGGGAAATCAAACCCGGTTCTCCAAATTAGAGTGCACCTCTTTTTAACCACTGCACCACGCCAGCTCTGAGATCCGTGACCACAACTGACACAGCAGTGAGAATCTCTGAGCTGTGGCAAGACATCCTGCCACCGTGTATTCTGTAGCCCCCCACTGGACAGCTGCTCTAGACAGTTTTCTCTGATTCCTTATGAATGCTTGGTTCCTGCTGGTACATTTGTGCCTAAGTAGTCTTGTTCAACACGTTAGCCCCAGTCAACCGGACCGTGGCAGACAGCGTAAGCATAAAGCTAAGGGTTTGGATAAGGAAGGGAGAATCTTGGGCTCAAAGGCAAGACTGCCCATGCAGGGCCAAAATGGGGCAATTATTGCCCCTTTGGGGCAGTTACAACTCTGGATTATGAGGGCTTGCCTCCCTCTGCGCCATGGTCCCAATGGGAAGCAGGCCCAGAATTTCGCTTTAAAAATTCGCTCCCTGCAGCTCCTGCCTGGTTGTGGGGAAAGAAACTTGGGCCCAAGTCCTCAAGAAGGTCCACTCTGGCCATGCGTTGACAGACTTGGTTGGTCTGGGGTGGAAACGAGGCCAGGAAGGATGAAGGAACAGACAAGCACTTTTCTAGACATGTGGAATGGGGCCGTATTTCTGATGACCACAGAGGCAAACAAACCAAAAACAGGTCCAAGGCCAAGTCTTACCGGAGCAGAAGGATGGAGGGCAGGTGAACCGCACCTGGTAGTCATAGCAACGTTGGCCTGTCTCTTGTTCCGCATTGAGGCAGGCGAAACCAGTCCTGGCGTCGTTCCTGAGCAAAGGGGCAATTGTAAGACAAGACTCTTCCACCCCCCAGAAAGAGACAGCACCCACACCCGTGACTAGTTGGCCGCATCTTCACGGCCGGGCCGTTCAGAGCTGCATCCCATCGAAGAAGGGCCTGAAAACTCACACTGCGAAGGTTTGCCCGGTTAGTGCAGCTGGGACACCCTCCACGGTCTGGGCCTCTATCGCAATGGGAGCCGAGCAGATCTCATGGGGGTTCTCCCACTGGAGGTCAGAGAGGAGTTCTTCGTCCCCCACTCCGGAAGGGTCGTCTTGGTTAAACCAGCGGGTCCTGCAACTGCCTAGCAAAGTAGAAAAGAAAAGGGGGAGGGGGGCTCAGAAGAAGTTCCAGAGAAGTCTTCACTCCCTGTGCCCATGGCCTTGCAAATTATGGGCCTTCAGCCCTGAGATGGATTCTCCGGCCCTGCCTGAAGATCTTTTGCTTTTCTGTGTTTTTTTTGCTAGAGGGAGCAATGATTGAGACCACCTTTGCAGCATGTACATACCTTGACCTGGGATTTGTGAACTGGTGTGAGCTGGTTCCACAGCAGGCCTTAGAGCCCCAGTGGTCACAGGCCCTGGTGTGGAGGACTGGTCAGTGCCAGCTGTAGGAAAAGACCGAGATGTGGTCAGACAGCCGGTGGGGAGAAGAGATTTCATTCCAGCTGGTTCTTAGTTGGGGAACTGGGCCATCACATGCCTACCTTGCTGGTCAGGTGAGGTCTGTTTCCACTTGGGTGCCGTGACTGGGGCAGGAGAGGTCACCTTTTCTGTCCCTTGTGTTTCCTCGCCTCCTGAAGATGCCCAACGGAATGAAGCAGGGAAGCAAAACAAAGGGTTAAGCATGTTTTGGGGACAACAGAAGAGGAACGCAAGACTGAGATCCATGACGCATGAATGGAAATCTGGGCCCTGGGCAAGCTGCGCATTCCAGTGTGCATTATGTTGTCACCCACTGGATGGCTTAAAGTCATTCATTTGAGCATGGATTGTGGTCCAGCCTTGCAAGACACATTGGCTCCAATTAATTGGCATGTCAGACCCAGGGAGTATATTAGTTGCAGGGGTGGCCAAACTGGGGCTCTCCAAATGCCCATGGACTACAATTCCCATGAACACCTGCAAGCATGGGGATTGTAGTCCATGGACACCTGGAGAGCCACCGTTGGGCCACCCTTGAAGGTTTTGGATTACAAATGGAGAGACACGAGTTCCAAGGGAACAGTACACATGAAGGGCCAAGGCAAAAACGTACCAGAGCAGAAGGATGGAGGGCAGGTGAACCGCACCTGGTAGTCATGGCAACGGTGGCCTTTCTCTTGCTCCGCGTTGAGGCAGACGAAACCAGCACTCGTAGAGTTCCTGGTTGGAGAAAGCGTCAACCGGATCAGCATAGTAGAAGACAAAGCTACTGCTTGGGCTGGGCTGGTGGAACCATGGTCAAGAAGGTCCTTGAAACTCACACAGAGAAATTTTGCCCAGTTTGCAAAGCTGGGACACCGTCCACTGTCCGGGCCTCGATAGCAGTTGGTGCTGAGCAGATCTCCTGGGGGTGATCTTGCTGGAGGCCAGAGAGAAGTTCTTCATCTCCAACACCAGAAGGATCATCCCAGTTAAACCAGTGGGTTTGGCAAAGGTCTACTGAAAGAGAAAGGAGAAGGAGGCAGATTTTTTCAGTGGGAGAAAATGTTCCTTATTAGGGCCCAGGAAGTGCCTCCAAATTAATTATGCAAATTGATGTGTTTTAGATTGATTGATCGAGTGAACGGCAAGAACCATCGAGGAAAGGTTGGGGGAGCTTGATCTGTTTAGCCTGGAGAGGAGACGACTGAGAGGGGATCCAATAACCATTTTAAAGTTTTTAAAAGGCTGCCATGTAGAGGATGGAGCAGAGTTGTTCTCTCTTGCCCCGGAGGGATGGACCAGATCCAATGGGATGAAATTAATTCTAAAGAAATTCTGTCTAAACATCAGGAAGAAGTTCCTGACAGCTAGAGCGGTTTCCCAGTGGAACAGGCTTCCTCGGGAGGTGGTGGATTCTCCATCTTTGGAAATTTTTAAACAGAGGCTGGATAGCCTTCTGACGGAGAGGCTGATTCTGTGAAGGCTCAAGGGGGTGGCAGGTGGCAGTGGATGAGCGATAGGGTGGTGAGTGTCCTGCATAGTGCAGGGGGTTGGACTGGATGACCCAGGAGGTCCCAACTCTATGATTCTGTGATTCTCTAAAAGAATGAACGAGGGTTGGGTAATCAAGAAATGTTTTCGTTTACCTTGATCAGGGATTGAGGAAGTGGTCTGGTCTTCTTCCAGATCGGGAGTTTGGGTGGAAGAAGGTGGAACAGCCTTAGGGTTTGACGTCGACTGGTCGATTCCAACTGTTGGAAGAGATCCAGATGTGGTTAGTCGATGGAGTCGCGACAGATCCATTCAGGAAGCCTTTCTAGGAGCATCAAGAAACCCAAGGGTTTCATGAACCCTAGTTCTCAACCCTAGTTGAGAAAGCCTGGACTAGATCATCTTTCAGGTTCCTTCCTGCTCTACGGTTCTATGACAGATAAATAAAAATACCTTGATCTGGCATTGGGGAAGCAGTTTGGGTTTGTTCCACAGAAGGAGTTTGGGTCACGGACTCCGTTCCTGGTGCGAACTGGTCCAGGCCATCTGTCGGAGGAGATCCAGAGGTGTCAATCGGCCAATAGGAGTTGATAACGGTTCTAGACCGAATCAAGGCTGGAGTCGACCTGGAATCTAACATAACTAAATGGAGGCTGTAGTTATCTGGTGGCATTATGAGAAAACCAGAGATAATCATGCTTGGAAAAACAGAAGGCAGCAGGACAAGAAGAAGACCCAACGGAAAACAGGTTGACTCAACCAACGGTGCCGCAGTTCTCCATTGACAAGACCCGGGCGAGGCTGTTCACGATAAGACGTTTGGGAGATGATTTCATTCTTAGGGATACCCTAAGCAGGGGTAGTCAACCTGTGGTCCTCCAGATGTCCATGGACTACAATTCCCATGAGCCCATGCCAGCAAATGCTGGCAGGGGCTCATGGGAATTGTAGTCCATGGACATCTGGAGGACCACAGGTTGACTACCCTTGGTTTCAGGGCACATAGCACCCACACATGTTCCAAACAGAGCCTGTGTTCAAACAGCCTCTGTTCCGGATGCATCCCTTGTCGTAGGGTCTGATGCGAAAGCCAAAGGCATCATCTCTGACCAGCGGGCCGCTTATAGTTGGCACTCTCACCGTGTTCCCTTCTTATTTTGTTGGGATATGCCATGGTAAGAAGGCTCAGCGGAGTACTTACCACTCATGGGGAGCGCCAAGAGGAGGACCCCGAGAAGCTGAGGAGAGATCATAGAAAAAGCATCAAAAGACTGCTGGAGAAAGAAGATCCTCGTGACCATCTTCAGAAAGTGGCTCGCAGGGGCGGCCAAACAAGGGCTCTCCAGATGTCCATGGACTACAGATACGGTCTTTATTATGCCCAAAGCACTCTAGACTAAGATATGCCTGCTTCTCGCAAGCCCCGCCACAATCAGGGGCTTTTGAGTGATGCCCGTTTCAAATCTTAAATCAGCATTTGTAAGAGCGTCACATATGCATTTGAAAGACCGGGCCGATTTTTGGAAATCTGAGGGCTCACGTTGAAACAAAGTCTCCGCCTCATTTGCAGCTCAGCTCTCCTTGTCCCAGGCAAAGTCTTGTGTGTGTGTGGAGTTCCAAAGCTAAATTTCACATGGGCTTGAGCAGCTGAGTTGGGTGATATCGAAGGAACAATTTCCCCTTTCTCCAGAATTTCAAGGGATATCGAAGTGGTTACAAGCGGCAGCTTCTAACCCGGTGAGCCGGGTTTGATTCCCCACTCTTCCTCCACATGCAGCCAGCTGGGTGACTTTGGGCTTATCACAGCCCTGATAGTGCTGTTCTCCCAGAGCATTTCTATCAAAGCTCTCTCAGCCTCACCTCCCTCACAGGATGTCTATTGTGGGGCGTGGCAGGGCAGGTGACAGTAAGCTGCTTTGAGACTCCTTGGGGTAGTGAAAAATGGGGTATAAAAACCAACGCTTATTTTCTTAATTTGCATCATGCATTTCTCCCCATCGGGGACCCAAAGCCGCTTACATCCTTCGCCTTTCCTCTGTTTCATCCTTACAAACAACCCTGTGGGGTAGGACAGGCCGAGGCACGACTGGCTCAAAGTCACCCAACAAGCTGCCACCGCACACGTGATTCGAACCCAGCTCTCGCACATCCTAGTCAGACGCTCTGACTGCCCCGCATAGCTTTCCCATCACTCCAAAAGAACACCTCTTTCCTTGCAGCCCTTTCTACCTACCACCCCGCTGATGTCCTTTGTAGAGGCAACGATACGGCCCACAATATCTGAACAGGGTTCTAAAAGAAATAGGGAGACAGATTGCTCACCGCAGACAGCAGGCCCCTCATGTGCAGCATCCTGTGAAGACTGTGAAACAGTAGCTCTCGGGGGGATGCAGGTTTTATCAGCTTGCCGGAGAGGGGGGGGGCGGGTTGTGAGTCCTGCGTAAAGTGACCTCTTGCATTTCCTGTTGGGTGACATTTCTGGCCAGCTGACCTTTCCTGACCAGGAGAGTCCCGCGTCAGTCAATCCGTCTCCATACCAGAGCTTGCAAGGTGCTCCCGCCGAACTCTTTGGGCGGCTTTTGCAGCCCTTTCCCAAAACTTCAACCGAGAGTTTTGCACAATTTGGCGGCTGCCTCCTCTTACCCCAGCAGGCTTCGTAGAGCCACAAAACGGCATTACACGTTCAGCGCACGGCTTTTAGACCGCCCTTTCCCTGTAAAATTGTATGACTTCTTTGATCAGGTTGCCTTGGTTTTATCTGGTGCTTCCTTTCGTCAGCTTTCCTTGATTTTATATGGCTTGCTTAAAATGCTTCCTAAAGTTAGAATCAGAGTATCCTAGAATAATAAAGTTGGAAGGGGCCTCCTGGGTCATCTAGTCCAACCCCCCTGCACTATGCAGGACACTCACATCCCAATCGCTCATCCACTGTCACCTGCCACCCCCTTGAGCCTTCACAGAATCAGCCTCTCCGTCAGATGGCTCTCCAGCCTCTCTTTAGAAATCTCCGAAGATGGAGAACCCACCACCTCCTGAGGAAGCCTGTTCCACTGAGGAAGAGCTCTAACTGGCAGGAACTTCTTCCGGAGGTTTAGACGGAATTTCTTTTGCATTAATTCCATCCCAGTCTTCTTTTACTCATCGGTGCTGTGCAGCTGCACCCCAGACTTTTCTAAGAAGAGGCCGGGCAGACATAATTCCCAGGTTGTCATGGGTTGGCAGCTAGCAATGTCCCAGGAGGAGAACTGATCTCCAGACAACAGAAAAGGGGTCCTCTAGAGAAGGTGGCTGCTCAGTACCCATCTTCTCTGGGGAACTCTGGAGTGGAGCTGCAATTTCGCCGGATGCCCAGGTCCCACCTGGACGCTGGCATCCCTACTCCACCCCTACCCACCCCCTTTCCCATAATTTCCTAGCCCAGAGCTGGCCACCTTAACAGACAGGAAGGAAAAGGACTGGACTGCAAGAAGCCGTTTGCTCTCTGCAAGGACTCCTGCTGCCTCGGCCCACGGCCGCGCCCAAGCACAGATCGAATCACAGAAACTGGGGGGAGGGAAGAAACCCCCACGCCGGCTTCACGAGCCAAACCAGTTTGGCAGTTGCCCCCGAGGCCCATCGGTCCTTGCCCTCTTGACCTCCGCTCGGGCATGAGTCACAGTTTCGTCCTGGCTCCAGAGAAACTCCGATCCGGTTCATGTCCCTGCCTCTCTCTGCAGCCCAGAACGTGAAGCCAAATTGGGTCTTAGGTCCAGCTACCTCCGGCTCGTTGTCTGTTTCCGCAAGCAATGCACCCGCAGGCAGAGGACGTCCCTTCCTGGCGCCTGAAATATTTCAACAGACTGTGTTGGGGATTAAACCCAGGGGACTTCTGCGAAACCCAGCTGGGTTGCCAGCCTCCAGGTGGGGCCTGGAGTTCTCCTGGCACCCTCGGAGAGCGGACCTGGCCGCTCTCTGTCCCTGCAGATCTCCCTCAGTGTACAAATGAAGTGAATAGAATAAAGGAGTAAACGTTCAGCCCCGCAGCTCTTTCAAAACCAAAGAGATGGGGAGTTCTGGAAGACGGTGGGGTGCACCCTTGTAAAGCTTGGCACAGCCAGCAGGTGGCACTGCTGCAGTGAGCAAAGTTGCCACAAAGTCCCCACCCCTTTGGATTCCTTCCTAGTTTTTGTCTCCAGGTTGCCAAGTCTGGGTTGGAAAATCCCTGGAGATTTAGGGGTGGAGTGCAGGGGCAGGGAGAGTTTAGCAGGGTATAGCATTCAACTTCCAAAGCAACCATTTTTTCCAGGAGAACTGGTCCCTTCATTTGGAAAGCTGGATTCCCCGCTCCCCCACGTGCAGCCAGCTGGGTGACGTTGGGCTAGTCGCAGTCCTGTCAGAGCTGTTCTCGCAGAGCACTAATGCCAGGGCACTCTCAGCCCCCACCTGCCTCACAGGGTGCCTGTTGTGGGGAGAGCAAGCGAAGCTGTGGTGAGACTCCTTCGGCCTCCCTCCAGGAACGAGCAGCTTCAAAAGGTGCCTTTGGAACTTTTTTTCTACCTTTGCATTTCCTGCCGAGCTCAGATCAAAAGGAAAGCACAGGAGGTGCTGCAAATCAGAGCTGCCTTTGATTCCAGGGGGGGAAGAGACCTTAAGCAAGAAGCCCCCCTTCCCTCCCCCCATGGCTGAAACAAGGACAAACCAAAGAGCTTGCTGGCATAAAAGAATCCTAGGAGTCTGGAAAGGGGGTGGGAAGAATGATAAAGCAGAGCTCCTGGAACATGAAAGAACCCCAAATTCCCAGGCGTGAGCTGCCCTACTTGAGAGGTAAAGCTACTGGGATGGCTGGCCTTTTCTAATGACCTGACATGTTTGGGCACCCATGGCCAGCAGAGGGCCCCCTGCTAGCCTCAAAACAAGCACTGGTCTGTGTTTATGGGCGTGCAGGTGTGCATGCGTGCGTTTTTGGCAGCCATGATGTTGCTCTGTCCACTGTGTCATGTCAGAAGTTGGGGAGCTACTTTTTCAGATGCAAAGTGTTTCTGGGGATGTGACCGGTGAGATTTGCATTCCCCAAGGGCCACTGATCATCACCATTGCTGGAACCCTATCGCGGAGCAAGACTCCACAGGCAACCGGCGGGGTGACCTTGGGCTAGTAACAGTTCTCTCAGAGCTCTCAGCCCCACCTACCTCACAGGGTGCCTGTTGTGGGAAGAAGGACTGGTAGGCAATTTGGGTAGTAAAAAGTAGGCTATAAAACCAGCTCTTCTTCTTCTTCTCCTTCTTCTTCTCCTCCTCCTCCTCCTCCATGCTAAGTTTTCTAGTGTGCATTACCAAAGTGCATGTTGCTTGCTCTCAGATGTATGGGATCTTCTTTTTGGGGGGAAAGAGCAATGAGAGGGATGACTTGGAAGGCGAGAGAGATTGAAAGGAGGAGCTAGGCTGGGAATTCTTGTACGGCATTGACCCATGGTTACTTTTCCTTCCACGCCAAACTGTCTCTGGAAACCTGCTGGGGATTTATAAATACCCTGATGGGCACGTTGCAGTGGAAACCAAAGGGCAGAGGAAAAGGTCCATGTAGGGTCGTCAGCCAAATGGGAGGATCGAGGGGATGGGGATACGTCAAACACCGTCACTCCCGGCAGCGTGACGTCACTTCCTGTGCAAACCCAGGAGTGACGTCATTGCATCAGAATGGCACTCTAGGATTGACTGTCAGTGGGTCATTGGTCTGATCCAGCAGGGCTCTTATGCTCTTTGAGATCTCCAGCCCCTGCCTGGAGGCTGGCAACCCTGAAGCCAGCCTGTCCACCACCCACCATTTCCCATGGCTGGAGATTTTAATAGTTTCTCCTTATCCTCCCTGCCCCAGATCTATGTACACAAAATCTTACCAGGGTGGAACAGTAAACTTCCACCTTGGCTTTATGGAATGGCAATAGGTTTGTTCTATTAAACCTGGTCTGATTAATGAATGACCAAGTCACTCGTAAAGCATGGGCTTTATAAGGGGATGCCTGTCAGCTGGGGAGGACAGAGGGTCAGAGCCTGCGTCCACCAGCAAGCGGGACAAACAGATACGGAGCGATCTTCACGGGTGGGGAGGGGATCGCGCAGTTCTTCCAGAGTGAGCTTGTGAAGAACAAACATGGCGGCCCTCTTTGCCCCAATGCTGCTGATGCTCCTCATGCTGACACACAGCTGCTGGTCAACTGTACACGTCCAGGTGAGGTTAACCCCTTGGAGACTGGCCTATCTTTCTGTTCCCCTTTAGGAAGGCTGCTTTGGGTCTCAGATGGAAAGGAGCACCTCTCTCCTGTTAAACCTTCTTTCTTTGTAGATGTTTGCCCATCCCTCTTCGATCGCGTAGCAACCTTGGACTTTCCGGCTGGTCTCCCACCCAAGCACTCACCAGGGCCGATTCTGCTTAGCTTCCAAGGTCTGACAAGGTTGGGCTAGCTTAGGCCATCCAGGGCACTGCTGATAATGCACTCCCAACCCTCCCCCAACACTTTGGTGATCACACCCGATTGCATCAAGGCTCCTTTTTGCTCCCCCCCCCCACCCCCGTTGTGGGCCAAGCGCTTTTGTCACCTAATTGCCAGAGCTAGGCCTTAATTGGAATACTAGGAGTGTTTTGTTTTTGGATTGCTCCAGTCTGAACTTTGCCTTGACTCTTTCCGATCATTCCAGCCATTCACTAGTTTCTTGTTCAGTGACTGGGTCTGCATTTTTCGCACAATGGCGCTCGTATGTGGGAGGGGACTAATGCCACAGGGGGAGCAGTGTCACGCGGTTGCAGCAAAGTTACACATGAGGAGTGTTTAGGGATGCCACCTGAGGATCTCCTGGATTGAGTGCTGCAGCCTGCTTCTATGAATTCGTTTTGAGGGCTAGGGATGCCAGCCTCCAGGTGGGACCTGGGGACACCACCCCACCCACCAGTATTACAGCTCATCTCCAGGTGACATAGATCAGTTCCCATGGAGAAAAGGGCTGCTTTGGAACGGTAGACTCCTACCCTTTGGAAGCATTCTACTCCACTGAGGTCTCTCCTTGTCCCAAATTGCACCCACTCCCATCTCCACCCTCAAAACCTCCAGGTATTTCCCAAGCCGGAGCTGGCTTCCCTAGTAGAAGTGCTAGATCTCCCCTCTCCAGCTGGCCACTGGCAGGGGATGGGGGGAAGGTTCACAAAATCCAGGGTTGGAAAACCCCAAGAGATTTGGAGATGGAGCCTGGGAAGGACAGGGACCTCCTGGGGGCTACAGTGTCACAGAGTCCACCTTCCCTGTCTGTGCAGAGAAGGTCCCTCTATTGACACCTGTGAAATCCTGGAGGGTTGGATGTTTCTGGCCTCATGTGCTGACTTTGGGTGTCCTGGGACAGGACGGTAACTCGGCTTTCCCGCTGGAATCGGTGAAGAAAATGAAGGAGATCCTGGGGAAAGAGGCCAAGGCAGGCCCTGCCAGCGTGAGAAGTCAGAGCCCGGTCACCTTCTTACGGCTGTGTTTGAACCCAGAGCTGCCGAAGGACTTGCGCCCGGTCTGTGACAGAGAAGACGCCCCGGCTGTTTTCAGGAGGCTTGGTAAGTTGTCCAGAGACCCGGCTGCCTTGTCTCAGCTCCATGATGGGGGTGAGCCCTCTTTCCTTTTCCCTCTGGTAAAGAGGAAGGGGTAGATGTTGGTGCTGCGAACTCCAGGTTGGAAAATATCTGACCAATTGGAGGGGTGGAGCCTGAGCCCCCCAAAAGACCCCCCTTCTAGAGTCCTGTGCAACCTGACAACTGAAATCCCCAGGGGGTCAAAATTGGCTTGCAGCCAGGGTTGCCAGCCTCCAGGTGGCGACTGGAGATCTCCTGGGATTACGGCCGATCTGTAGGCGACTGAGATCTGTTCCCCTGGAGAAAACGGCTGCTTTGGAAGGTGAACTTTATAGCCGATTCCACTCACACCCCTTCCACATCTCTGCCCACCCAGCTTGCAATAATCCCATCCAAACTGCATTTGCGTTGTTCCTTTGTCGCTTGGGGTTCTGTGCTCTCTCCTCTTGCAATTCTAAAGCTTGCTCCTATCTCTTGAATGTTTACACGTGCATGCACACACAACACTCCTTACCCAGCACCAGCCAAGCCCCCCCCCCACCACACAACCTACCACCACAATGTTTACCTCGCTTTATCTTGGCTGACTCAAGACATCCTTCAGCAGGCCCCTGTCTGTTTTACAGGCTGTGGTTTTATTGGCCTTTCTTTCACTCCCAGGCAGCAAGGCTGTGAAACAGCAGCTGAGACGATCGCTCTGCATGCCAGAGAAGACGATAATGTGTAGCACTGGGCCGTTCCCAAAGAGGGCAAGAGAAATCACTGGCCACTGCTATAGGGCCGGCAGGAAATCAACCTTGTTGTGTGCATGCACGCTTCTTCGGAAGCTTGTACCCTGAATAAAACTTGCTAAACATTTATGGGGTGAAGGGACACTATATGGTCATGTCAACCCATTCTCCCTCCCCCAAATGGCCAGTTATGGGCCTGGAGGGGATGGGAAAGGGAGGGCATGTCCACAGCTCTGCTTCCCAAATATATCCTGCATAATCACTCCACTTTTTGGGTTTCTCGAAGCCTGGAGAGTGTTTCGGGGTTTTTGCAATGTTAAAAAAAATGAGAAACGGCCTCTGTAGTCTCAGCCGTGCTCTGATTGGCTCTCTCAGGCCCCTGCCTCTGACCCTACTTTAGTCTGCAGTTCCCAGAGTGGCCACAGGGGTGCACTGTGGCTCCCCTTGGGACTCTGGCTTGTTGACAGCTCAGCTTGACCTTGCTCACCAAGTCTTCGGTTGAGAAGACCCTTGGATCCGGACGCCGCCCCTTCCCTTCTGCTCCCCACAACAACTCTGCGAGATAAGTCAGGCTGTGCAAAAGCCATTGGCCAAAGGGCACCGAGCAGAGTCCAGCTTTGACCCTCGATCTCTCCCTCCTCACTGCAAAGCCGTTGCTCCACTCTGGGCTATTTTGGGTCTCAGCAAAGCCAGGCATCTAATCCACCTGCAAACATGCCAGCCTAAAGCAAGCCAATAGGACCCCCCCCCCCGTCCTGCGTGCAGAAGGGCCACGCCAAAGGGCCAAGATCCAAAGCGGCATGTAGGAGGCCAGCACCGCAGTGCAGAGAGGAGGGGAAGTGGCGCACCAGCCAGCAGCCACACACAAGTGCGGTGTCTAAATGTGCGTGTGGCCGCCGGCTGGTGCATGGCCACCGCCCCTCCTCTCTGCACTGCAGCACTGGCCGCCTTGGGCTTCGGCGATCGCTGAGGTGGCTGAATTCAGCCGAAGCACACCCCTCCTAATCCGAAACTTATAGAAACATCACTTGTGTAACTGGCCATTGTGGTCTCTTCTCCTGATCAGAACTGGCCGTGGAGGATCCAGACTTGTGTGAACTCTGCGTCAATGCTGCATGCACAGGCTGCTCCTGAACGCGGAGGGAACCTTTGCCACGTCCCAGCGGAAGGCCTGAGATTGTAGGGAATGAACGCCTTGCTTCAATTGACCAGAGGACTTTTGCTCGGCAGTCCTGATTATCTTTTGGGTCAACTTATCAGCGAGGGGCAGAGAAACTAGACATGTGCATAGGGATGCTTCTGGGACCAACACAACCTGATATAACATGTTTCCCAAGCTTGTTTCTGGAGCAAGAATGATGTGTTAGGAATTGTCCACTGAACTGATTCTTGTGTGCTACGAATTCGCCACTGAATTGATTCTTGTATGCTAAGAATTCACCACTGAATTGATTCTTGTGTGTTAGGAATTCACCACTGAATTGATTCTTGTGTGCTACGAATTCTCCACTGAATTGATTCTTGTATGCTAAGAATTCACCACTGAATTGATTCTTGTGTGCTAAGAATTCTCCACAATTGATTCTTGTGTGCTAAGAATTCACCACAATTCACCACTGAATTTATTCTTGTGTGCTAAGAATTCTCCACTGAATTGATTCTTGTGTACTAAGAATTCTCCACAATTGATTCTTGTGTGCTAAGAATTCACCACAATTCACCACTGAATTGATTCTTGTATGCTAAGAATTCTCCACTGAATTGATTCTTGTGTGCTAAGAATTCTCCACTGAATTGATTCTTGTGTGCTAAGAATTCTCCACTGAATTGATTCTTGGGTGCTAAGAATTCTCCACTGAATTGATTCTTGTGTGCTAAGAATTCTCCACTGAATTGATTCTTGGGTGCTAAGAATTCTCCACTGAATGGATTCGTACTTCCGAAAGGTTGGACAGAAATCCTGGCATGTGCCATTTTCGGGGACAGTCGGTTTCTTCTGTTTATTAGCCCCCCTCCTCCTAAATTACCAATGTGCCTGCACATGTGGATAAAACAAAGAAGTGGAGTTCTTTTTTTTTAATGCCATTTTTCAGTACCTACTCAGCCAAAGGTGTAGGGAGACTCATATCAGGCCAGAGAATCAAAATCTGAGCTCTGTGCAGTCCAGAGAATCCTTCTCATGAGAATAATATCACACACACATTCTGAGACACTCAGGGGTTCTCTTATGCTCAGGCCAAGAAAAAAAATTAGCATTTGGGCAATAATTCCATGTTGCCATTGGCTCAGAAATCTCTCCCACAATGCCTTGTGAGAACTGCTCCTGCATTTAAAGCTGTTTGAATCCCCTCTTCTATTTCCTCTCTGAACCCTTGGTTAGATCAATAAAGGAATGGTTTCACTTCTGCCTGTCTGTCTCTTCCTTCGAGTGGGTGACTAAGCCTAAGCCATGTCTGTGCAGAAGAAGAAGGTTTTATACTCTGCTTTTCACTGTCCAAAGGAGCCTCAAAGCGGGTTACAATCACCTTCCCTTCCTGTCCCCACAACAGACACCCGGAAAGATAGGTGAGGCTAAGAGAACTCTGACACAACAAAGAGAGCTTCATGAGAATAGCTCTACCAGGACTGTGACTGGCTCCAGATCACCCAGCTGGCTGCATATGGAGGAAGAGTGGGAAATCACACAGCTCAAGAAAGACCCTTTTGCCACCCCAGCTCTCTCATTGAGACCTCTGGACTCAGGGAGAGGGGGCTAAAAGGAAAGCATCGTCTGTCCCAGCATCGTCTGTGACACTGAGCCAGCCTCTGCATGGCTGGGTTTGGGAGATGCATGAATTTTTAAAGTGCTATGGTTTATTGAGATGCAGGGCTTACTGCGCAGCTAAGACCTAAAGGGCAATGGCATGAATCCTTGGCCAAAGGGAGTCAAAGCCAGGGAGAAAGAGAAAATCGCCTTTTGCTGAATCAGATCTTGAGTACATCAAGGTCACCTCTGACTGGCAGGGGCATCCCCGACTATCTGATACGTTGACCTGAAGACCTCAGGGGTTGAATCTGGGTCCTTCCTGCTTTGCCATGGGGTTAGGAATCCCAGATTGTTTCTTATTGGCTACTGAAACCATCTTGTTCCCAGCATGCTAAAAGCTGGACCATCACTGAGGTGTGGGGTGACCCAGTTGAGCGAAGCAGAAACCAGGGTTTATTGGCGAGAGCTTCATCAAGGCAAAACAAAAGAATAGAACAAAAATCACATGCCACCAAGTATGATTCCTAGTTTGGCCCTCTGTTCACGATAGGGAGAGGCAGTGGAAGCTTGACAGAGGAGCTGGCAATGAGAAAAAGTTCCCATCTTGGCCGCTCCATCCAACTCCAGGGCCCACCTTCTATCCCCAGCCAAAACTTCACTCGGATTTCTGCTTTCTCCACCCTCCCTGTCAGTCCTGGGGCTGGCAATTAGACTAGGCCGCAATCTACCAGCGCCTGGAGCCAAATGGCCTGAGCAGAAGTCAAGGGAGGCTGGCGTTCCTTCATAGGTTCCAATTCAGTGCTGGGAGCAGGGATGCAAGAGACGGCCGGTCAGGATCTCTCAGGGACTCAAGTCGGGCTACCGGAGGTGTCCTCAGTCAGCAGCCAGAGCAAGCGATGTTGGCACAGATCTCGCAGATTTCGGCGTCTCTGGCAATGGCCACTGGGCCCAAGAGAGACAAAAGAAAAACTTACAAGTTGTCCGGTCACTCAAACAATGTCATGGACCCACCGGGTCCTTTGGAGGTAGGCTGGGCTTCTTTTCTTTATTAAATTTATTGATGACTTATACACCACCCCCTTGGACCTGCCATCTTGGGGGCGGTGGGCGATAATGCATTGTAACATAATAAAAACAGCAGTACAATTGATCTCGGTTGGAATTCCGGGATCATAGTCCTCCCTGGAACTA